>NW_017253370.1:432416-663213 GCF_001642045.1 Paraphaeosphaeria sporulosa | reverse complement strand
CTAATAGCTGCTTGAAATGCAGCCTCACGGTTGGCCATTTTGGCAGGGTGGATGTGGAGATATCGCGATTGTTTGAAGGGTGGAGGATTTCTGCGCGGTGTCTCATATCCCCGGGTGTCTCGGAACCCCATGCGCTAGCTTAGAACCAAACAGAAGCGGACTAAAAATAGAAAGGCATCACATTAATGGCTTACGTCCTGGTCTGCCGAGACGCTAGTGGATTGGGCATGGCGTCGTATTAAGATACATGACATAATGTATGCCCTGCCGCCGATCCCTTGCGCTTGAAACTACTCCTACCATTTGGAGCTTTGGGACTTTGCAACCTTGCGTGTTCAGCTCTGCAAACTTCACAAGGACAGACTTTATAAGTTTCTATTCCTTGCTATGCCTCCGAGATCGAATATCTCTTTGACATGCTGCCTAGACGGGACTTCGAACTTGAGACGCAAAAAGTCGCCATGAATGGAGCGGTCGACAGCACGCTCACAACATGGTCTCTCCGTAGAACGACTGGTGTAAAGTAGAAATTGCGGGCTATATGATGTATAGGCAGGCTTTGTAGACCCAGGAATCGACGAACAAATCTATGAATTGCACTACTAGAGGGTTTTGTTTCGGCACAATGGGTGTTTCGTGAGAGACGGACGTACGTTAGGATTGAAAGTTGAATTATCAGTTAGCTCTACTAGCTTCGATTAAACTACAAGTTTAATTCGTCTTCAGGCAAAGCCTCCCCATCCATGATACCAAAAACGTAGGCATCGCCAAGGAATTCGTAGATTGCACTAGACCCCTGATTCCGGCGCTTACGTTGATGCAGACCAAGAATATAAGGCAACCTCCCTCCAGCTATCAACCCTATCACGTAACCCTCGGTCGTGTCATCAGGAGCCAATGCGAGATATCCATTGCTCGTACTCAGAAGACGTCGACCAAGAACCGCCGTGCAGCCGCAGCCCCGCTCATGCTGAGCAGGACTTGCCCGCATGGCCCACAATTGTTTCTCGAATTAGGGTATTGTTGGTTTTGAACGCTAATGACACACTCACATTGGCGGATTATGTGATCGTGGTCGCGGTTCCATGCCTAGGTGTACCTCATATCACCTACATTAGTCGGCACCTGCACCTGCGCACGTCTCAACGCTCGACATCTTGGCACCCCGACGAAGTACAAGTCTGTCACGGACAGGAAGCTCCTTATTTTCCATTCACAGCCACTCAATTGATTCATGTGCCCCATCTGCCATAGTCTAGGTGTCCAGACATCATCTAAGAAGAGATGTTCTAGCGGAAGGAGGTGATAATTGATCCACGCATCTATCTAGTATGTGCTCGGAATGACTGACAACCGGCCACCATCCAGCGTGAAGACGGTCCCATTGGTAAAAGCACCCGCTCGACTGGCTAGATAGAGTATGGCGCCAGCCATCTCCTCGTCCGTTCCAAAGCGCCGCGAAGGGGTGAACCTTGGATCACTTGGCGACTCTTCTTCAGGCTTTCTTGTGTTGATCAGAACGGAAGCCAGCTCTGACGGAAAGACTAGTAGCAGGCTGTTAGCTAGCTATCCTTTACAGAGTGTAGAAGTGCGCGAGCATGGGAACTTACGGCCCGGCGCGAGGGCGTTCACGCGGATACCGTAGCGAGACAGCTGGGAACTGGAGTGTTTCGCGATCTGCATGATGGCCACCTTACTGGCAGCATACGGAACTGATGAGGACGAGTGCCTGCTGAACGCCGATATGCTGCTCGTGAAGATGACCTGGCTCTGGATCAAAGGTACCTTGCTACCCTCTGCGGGTTTTCCAAACCCACCCGAAAGTGCCTGTTTATTGCCAGCATCAAGAAGCTCAATAAAGGCCGTCATAGTGAAAAATGCAGCAGTGACATTAAGGTTCAACGTATTCGTCATGTCTTCCGGTTTGAAGTTCGTGAAGAGTTTCTCACGGAGTTCTTTAATTGAGTCGTCTGGGTTGTATCGGACTGGGGGCCCAATATCGCCAGAGTTGGCGATGATAAGGTTGACATAGCCAACCTCGCTAGTGATTCTGTCAACGGCGCCTTGAAGATCTTGTTTTGAGGTCACATCGCCTTGAATTGGTATGATGCTCTCGTGCTCCTTGGCAGCCTCTTCAAGTTTCTCAAGACGTCGTCCGATGATGTAGACCTTCTTTGCACCGTTGAACGCTAGTGCACGCGTCATCATCAAACCAATACCTGTCTCCAAATCAGCAATGAGGATGGGTGGGTTCTGAGACCACAACACTGACCACTGCCACCTCCGGTGATGACGGCGACAATGCCATCAACCCTAAAGAGGGTGCTAGAGTCGAAAGCCGAGGTAGAAGCCATTGTTGCAGGTGTGGATGAGTATTGTGATCACGAATTGCTTTTGCTGCGAGGCCTTGCGCACTTCAATACCCAATTTATGGTCGACTGGACGTTTGGCACTTCAACACGGCAACCGAATGTCCTGGAAAACGAGTCGGTGATAGAAGCCGAACATGATGACTCTTTGGACCGTTGGGGTCGGTCGTTTGCGGCGGCCGCCAATGCACCTTTTCCGACGTGCAGCGCTAGCACTAGAGCGGACGTGTGCTGCGGATATAAACACCGAAGCGAAACGGCTTCTGTTCTGTACAACGCGACAACGCAATGGAAATTCGACGAAGAAGCACATATGCTTCGTACGATTCAAAGGATTGCCATCTTCGTCATATCCTATCACAAAGTGCTCGTGCTGAGTATCTATGACAAATAGTATCAAAGAGCATTACGTTTAGCAGTCAGTACATCAAACATACAACGGAAAGACGAAAATTCCAAGATTTTACGGCGAAAGTCAACCTAGAGGCTTTCGATATAGACTATTCCTCCATATTGAGGTAAGTATATCCTGAAGTGACTCGCGGACCTCTGCCCATGCTTAACATTAATATGGAAATGACCTTAGAGCTAGCAGGATCGTCGGCAACGCAACACAGGGTATAGCCTGACGCTCGACGATAAGTCAAAGTTTTGTGTTATAGTTTCGCCGGGGATAAAGCTACAAGCGTGCTCGCTGAGCTCCGCCCATCTCACCTAACTGATTACGCTGCGCACCTAGAGCAGCAGCCCTCCCTGCTCTTCTGCCGAACACAGCACCTGAGGTCAGCCCACTACCTCCAGGATAGTTGCCGTAGAAGAGGCCACCTAGCATCTCGCCGACACAGTAGAGACCTTCTACCTCATGACCAGCGCTCGAAATAACAGCGGTTGTATCCGGATTTACAGCGAGACCGCCAAAAGTGAAGGTAATACCGCAACATACTTTTACCGCCATAAAGGGACCTTGGTCTATGGGTAACGCCCAATTTGACTTCGCCAGTGGCAGGCGTCTTGCTGAAGACTGTGTGGAGAGCCCGTCCTTGACTGAGGGGTCCCACTTCTGGTTCCCTTTTTCTTTCCTGTTTGCGTATACCGCATTGTTGTAGTCTTGGATCGTTTGGACGAATGTGTATGGGTCTGCAAGGTTATGGTCCGTGGCTAGCTTCTGCGCGAGCTCTTTCAGAGTAGAACCCCATACTTTTCGCACGACCTCATCACGATATTCCTCGCTTCGTAACCACGGGATCGCGTGCTGGTCCCACACCTGAAATGCGATTCCATCCGGTTGCTCGCGTATTGCGCGTCCGAACTTGGCATATGTATAATTGCGCATGTCGATACCTTCGTCGACAAAGCGATGTCCTTCAGTGTTTATCATAATTCCTAAGGGATATCCGGACTTGGTGAACTCGTTTGAGATGACCCGATCGCCACTGTCGGTTGGCGAATTAGCGTCCCAGCATGTTGAGTGGCACCCGGACCAATTGCCTGCTTGCTTCGCGTTTACGTCGCGAATCGCGAACTCCAACGCATCACCAGTATTGAATGGGGTACCTCGCACGTGCGCAAGATCCCAACCGGGACCGAGAAACTGGGATCGCATACGCGGGTTCGCTTCGAACCCGCCAGCTGCGAGAATGACTGAGCTAACGCGGAGCAAAGTTTCAACACCCTCGTAGGTCACAACAACACCAGTCACTGCCCCATAATTGTTTGTAACAAGTCGTTTCGCTGGAGTGGAGTAGTAAACCCTCACCCCAAGTTTCCGAGCTGCGGCTTGGTGGTCTTGGATCAATCCTTTCCCTCCATCTTCTGTTTTCAACGACATGCCACCCCAGAACTTATATCGACCGTCGACCTTGTATGCCTGCCTGTTGAACGAAAGTTGGAACCGGACTCCATGCTTCGCAAGCCACTTGACAGTTGCATTCGACTCGTCAATCAGCGCCTGGCTCAAGGCCGGGTCTGTACGTCCCGAAGTCATGCGGTCCATATCTTTCCGAAAGTCTTGCGGCGTGTAGGGTTCCATATCGATGATTTTGGCCGTCTCGGAATCGACATTGTTCACGATGGGGATCAAGTCCCGGGCTCCGGTGTATGCTGTACGGAAGGCGCCCGCGGTGAAGTACGAATTTCCTCCTGCCCAGTCTTTAGGGCATTTGTCGATTACAACCACGCGTTTTGCGCCAGACTCTGCGGCGGAAATTGCTGCGGAGAAGCCTGCGTTGCCGCCTCCAACGACCAACACATCGATGATGTCAGAGGAGTTCAAGGACGGCATGGTGAACGTTAAAGTGAACCGAAAGGTGATGAGTTCGGAGATTTGACTCGCTCAAAAATTGTTTTATTTCAAGACCAGCTCGATCTCTGCTTGGCCTATAACGTTTCGTTCTGTCTTCAGCGGAGCGACAAGACGCGGGGCGGGAGTCTTCTGTGGGGAGCTAAAACGGGCTAGTCCAATCTGGCACCACAGCGGCTCATCGTTGACAACCCGAAAGGTCTCTATTCGCGTTTTGACATTCCTAAACTTTTTAAATACCATCATGAGCTGCTGCATGTATCGAACGGGTGTCTGCACTGATACTTAGGTCCTTTGAATTGTGTCGAATGGGTGAGAGTTGACGCAGCAACAACAGACGCTTGGGAGAACGTATCTCGACACAATGCATGCTTCGTACCAAGTGCGATGATTCGTGGAAGGTAGTCGACCAGCTCTTTCTCCGTCCACGTGAGTACAACTCCCCCTTCTCCGCTACCAATCGAACATGTGGAGAGCTAGCGCCGGAAAATTAATGCCACGGCATTATAGACTTGCGGGGGTGGGTCGTAAGACTAACCGCAAAAGAATCACCGGACACAAGTATCGCTCCACATACCCCAGACTGCATCTTGTTCTGTACTTACCTCCCGTGCAGAACAGCACGCGTGCACTGCGTTCAAAAGCCACACCAACCCACTGTGATAGATTAAAAGCGCCAGTGTTACGCGTCCACTCTCTGACTGGAGGAATCACTCTTCACCTCCGGAAATTCTTGTCCTTCACGACACTCTAACTGTTGTATGAAGATGTCGACATATAAAAGCTTGTGCTGGAGCCAAGAGTGCTTGTCCTGCAGACCAAGACTTCAGTCGCAGCAATCACCAGCGTTTCTTTATCATGGTATTCGTGTTTCCTGCCCTCCTGGCTTCCTTGGCCGTCCTAGGCAATGCTTCGCCTGTAGCCCAGCCAGCCATAACTCCGGCTCCAAAGGCCCCTGTTGCCAAGCGTGCTACCAGCTGTACCTTTTCGGGGTCTAATGGTGCTGCATCCGCAAGTGCGAGTCAGACAGCGTGCTCGACCATCGTGCTGTCCAATGTCGCCGTTCCGTCTGGCGTGACCCTGGATTTGTCGAAGCTTCCTGATGATACTTCGGTCAGTAAGCTTCCTACATGCTACCATCCTCTTTGGTTCCTCCTAATTGTCGGGACTTGATCAAGCCAGAAGCAGAGACGCAGTTCACTGACACCTACGATCGCAGGTCATCTTCCAAGGCACCACCACCTGGGGCTACAAAGAATGGGCCGGACCCCTCCTCCAAATCCAAGGTACCGGGATCAAAATCTCCGGTGCCTCAGGCGCGCTCCTCAACCCCGACGGTGCCCGTTGGTGGGACGGCGGAGGCGGCAGCAGTGGAAAGACCAAGCCGAAGTTCTTTGCCGCTCACAATCTAATCAGCTCGTCCATCACCAACTTGCACATTCAGAACACGCCGGTCCAGGCTGTCAGTATCAACGGTGCGAATGGTCTGACTATCACGGGCATGACAATCGACAGTTCTGCCGGAGACAGCCAGGGCAAGAACACCGACGGGTTCGATATCGGAAGCAGCACAAACGTTGTTATTGACGGGGCGAACGTGTACAACCAGGATGATTGTGTGGCTATCAACTCCGGAACTGTGAGTCGCATCACGACTGTGTTGGTTGTCAAGGTCAGCCGCCAGATACTGACATCCATCGATAGGATATCACATTCCAGAACGGCGTCTGCTCTGGTGGACACGGGCTGTCGATTGGCTCTGTAGGTGGACGTGACAACAATGTTGTGGACACGGTGACGTTCTACAACAGCGAGGTTAAGAACTCGGTCAATGGTATGCAACTTCGCAATTCTCTTGCAATGTTCTAACGAGTGTCAGGCATCCGCATCAAAGGTATAGAGAACGACACAGGCACCATCAAAGGCGTGACATACAACAAGATCACCCTCGCCTCAATCTCAAAGTACGTTTCAGATTCTGCAGCCTTTTTGTTGTCGCAAACCCGCTCATACCTCGCAGATACGGCATTCTCATCGAGCAGAACTATGATGGCGGCGATCTCGACGGCGGCACCGCTTCATCCGGGATTCCCATTACCGGCTTAACCATCGAGAACATCTCAGGTAGCGGCGCTGTGTCGAGCTCAGGATACGATGTGGTTGTGACCTGCGGCAGTGGAGCTTGCACTGGGTGGACGTGGAGCAATGTTGTGGTTACTGGTGGCAAGAAGTATGCCAAGTGTACGAATGTGCCGAGTGGAGTTGCATGCTCCTGAGAGCCTGAGACAATTCGTGTTGCAGAGTGAAAGGCTTAGACTGCACTCAGGTGGTGGACTTGGGAGAGGGCTTGTCCCTTTGAGGAGTGTCAATCGACTTGATATGATATCTACTTTGATAGTTGTGACCCCAAATGGCATACCTCTTTGGGCTCAACCAAAGCCTGATTACCATGTCACAGGTTTCATCATCCCGGCCCCTTCCACTGTGGATGCACCAAGGAATCTAGAGCCAGTCCCACCGCAAACTTGTCCGCTCATCCTCATGTCACCTTTATGTGATTGACCGAAACGTTCGGAGCCTTGTGATCTTGCA
The DNA here is from genome assembly GCF_001642045.1 of Paraphaeosphaeria sporulosa. NCBI lineage: Eukaryota > Fungi > Ascomycota > Dothideomycetes > Pleosporales > Didymosphaeriaceae > Paraphaeosphaeria > Paraphaeosphaeria sporulosa. The sequence goes on along the minus strand of NW_017253370.1, from coordinate 655,953 downwards.
AGTCCCATAAAGCTAAACCCGCGGATCTGGAATAAGCCTCTGTGGTCCGCCCATAGGGTCACCGATCGGATCCAAAGGATTGATCTCAAGGATCGTCAGAGGCCTAGGCGCAGGCTGCCGTATGTGAAACGCCAGACACGCAGACCCGTGCATTGTATCTCCTTGGAAGATCACCACGCCATCGACCCACATGTTACCCAACTTTTGCTTGTGCTGCACGAGAAAGTAGCCGAGTGTCTTCCCAACCGGACTGCCCAGTATAGCTCGACCAGCATCCACGGTGATAGGAACCCAAAGTCCAGGCCATGGACGCAGCGGCTGATCGATTCCTTGGTTCAATTGCATGAGCGCCCCTTTGATGATTTGCCGGGCCTCTTCGTTGAGGATGCTTGCCACGAAGTACCACTGAAGGTTATTGACTGCGTTGTCGTTTATGTAGCTCGCTTCTTCCTCCCAGACAGTGAATTGCAGGTCCGACAACGTGCGTATCTCAGGAAGATCGTTAAATGGGACTGGTGGGTTGCGTTCCCTGGCAGCAGATATCGCGCTCTTGATGTTCGTGTTGATGATGACACCGTCGGCGACACTGTAACCCCATTGTGAAGACATTCCTGTGTACCTGTTGCGCGGCCCGTTCTGGGGTGGCGGTCTCCAAACGGGATTTGAAGGCTTGGCATATGTTTGTTGATCGATAGGGATTGGGGGAACCTGCCTCAGTTGATCTGGGTTCCAATGGAAGATCTCGCACATCACAATCAGCCCTCCGTCTTGTCTGTCTCTATCCGATTTTCCGAGACTGGCGAGCGCCCTTGCTATACCATAGTTGCTGGGTGGAAGGCCAAGCCCTCCAAGGTTGCGCTGTTGAGGAAGGAGGCGGTATTGGATCCTGTAGCCCCACGCCGCTGTCTCTTGTAGTTCCCATGTCTTTATCATACGGGGGTCAATTTGTCCATTGTCTTTGAACATGTCCATCCAGAGGTTGTGGCCTTTGCAGAGCGCGTTGTTCCAGACTTGGTCAGACGGAATCTGTGGCGGTGGATCGTTCCTGCCAGCCGACGCATCAAATGTTTGCCCCGGAGATCCATCTAATGGCGAGACTTACCACCTACGCGTCACGTTGATACCGTCAAGATCATCACCGCCAGTTTGATTGTATCGAAGTTGATCCTGTAACGCGAGTGCGATGGCCAAGAAGGCCAATACCGCCCACAAGGCGAGCTTCATCGTGAGGTCCTTCTCGAGGGGCCAGAACTGGAATAGTGAAGGTGTTTGTGTAAAGACAGCTTACCTGTGTAAGCTTCATGTAAACAAGAAGACGCGCCTTCCCACGCTGTCGAGACTGGAAGGTACGCTAAGCTGGTGAAGGTACATCTCAAAACAGTTGCGGCACAATGTTGTTCACGTCCAGGGCTTCTCTCGGCACGAGTACACAATGGAATGTGGCACCATTGCAAGGACGACAAACTCCGAAGCAAAGTCAATATAACGAGAGAGTCGACGGAGAGTGTCTGCCCGGCCCAGTGAAGCAAAATGATATATGGTGGGACTCTATCGGTTGACGAGTGTGGTTCGCACGATCAGACCCGTAGTATGCACCCGCTCCGCGTGCTGGTCCCCCAGCGTAGCAGGTGTGAGGAGATCTCGCTATCAGGTCGAAGCAGCACCATGGCTGCCTCAGACAACAAGAGCGCCGTCAGAGAGTACATGCTTCCTAAGAACTCCACCTCGCAAACGGAACCACCTGATCGCACTTTCTTGCTCTTGATCCTCTCTGCGCCTGTCTCTTGAGGGCGTTTCCTGAATAAGACCAGGCACCACAGGTCCGCAATGGGGTCGTAGTAACCAGAGTGCACAAAACAAGCGAAATCGAAAACTGTCCGCATAATGTTACACGATCATCTTCGAAATTCGGTAAATACAGCCCGAAGCACGTGAATGAGAAAGGCTCAACGATGCCGGGGAGCGCGCCTGCCTGTTGTCACAGTACCTTCTTCGTTTTCATTACGCACGACTTCTATAGGTTGTTGTTGGTAAGCACTCACAATGTTTACTGTTATTTCAATCGCCACGATACCCACACGTTAATTGGCTCACATTCTCGACTCTGCTCCAGTCTTCACGTCCACTACAACTTACTCGCCTTCCCCTTCTCGCCGAGCGTGACCACCAGTTTTCCAAACTGCGTCGCATTCTTCATATCCTCGAACAGATCATCCAACTGCCCAATATCCATACCATGCACACTCCTGCTAACAATCGGCCTGATCTTCTTCTCGCGCACAAACTGCACCATTTCTGCGAACTCCTTCCGCGAACCCATAGTAGAGCCGCGGACCTCGATATTGCTGAGCACGGCCGTCATGAGGAAGTTCATCTTCGGGGATACGGTCATGCCGTAGATGGAGATGACACCTCCAGCCTAAACACAGCGTCAGTACTATCCTCTCACCAGCGGGATCAAGTTGGACCATACCTTCAACAACTTGGTCCCCTTCGCCACAATATCCCCACCTGCGCCGTCCACAATCGCATCAAAGTACGGCCTATCCTTGGGTAGGCTCGCCCTAAGCTTCTTTTCCCACCCTTCCTCTTTGTAGTTGACACCTCCCTTCGCGCCCAGTTTGATAGCCTTGTCAATCTTCTTCTGATCCCCGCTGCTAACATAAACATTGCACCCCTGCGCCACTCCGAACAGCAACACCATTAGCGCAACGCCGCCGCCAATCCCAGTCACAAAGATGTTCCTGCCCGGAAGCGCATTGCCTGACTTGACGAAAAACGCGCGCCATGCCGTCAACCCCGTCAGCGGCAGCGCGGCGGCCTCCTCGTCGCTCAAATGTTCCGGACACGCCTCTAGCTCCCCCGAATCCAGCGTCGCAACGTCAGCGAGCGTTCCCGCGGGATTGGACTTTGTCCCGCCCATGATGGCGTAGCCCTTGGGGTGCTCGGGGCCGTCGGGGCTGTCTTTCCAGCCTGTCCCGGGATTCAGGAGGACGCGCTTTCCGTTCCATTTCTGTGCTGCGGCGGAGGAGCCGGTTCGCGTAACGACGCCGACGCCGTCGGCGAGGAGGGGCACGCCGAAGGCAGTTCCGGGGTAGAGGTGTTGGCGGATGAAGAGGTCGCGGTGGTTAAGGGCGGCGGCGGTGAGGGAGATGACAGCCTGTTGAGGAGGTTAGTAAGGTTCTTCGACAGCTGGGCTGAGGAAGACGAACTTCGTTTTCTGAGGGTCTTGGTTCGGGGATAGTGATCTTCTCGAGGGGGTAGTAGACTTGGCCTGGTTTGCCAGGGACTTGTTTGATGGCGATTGCGGAAGGCATTGTGTAGGTGAGGTAAGCTGGAGCTCTGCTTTGAGATGAAGGTTGTTCGTCTATGCTTAGGTGGTCATCAATCGATAGATATGGAGGTATAAGCGTTCTATGATTAAGTTTACTGTTGCATTGTAGCCCTCGAGATTCATGATGTTCGCACACGCGGAAAGCGATCTCAAACCGAAGTAAGCCGAGGCACAGAGCTCCACCTCCACCTCCACCTTTGCTGCGGGGCAACACTTCGGTCATTGCAACGGCCGTTGGACTAAGTCCGATTGGATAGATGCCAAACACGATCCTATCTCAATCCTACTCTGGCAACTGTCAAATCGTGAGGGACGATTTACGTTGAATGATGCTTTACTGATTTCATACGATGCGCGCGTATTAAAAGAGGTCATTATTGGGTATATGCTTCTAGCGAAGGTCTCGCGCCTAAAACAATTCAAAACCAAGAGAAAAGCCAAACGCAAGAGTAACATCAAACGATATAATGCCGCACCATACATAAGTTCCCCACCCCGATGCTAGTAATCGAACCGTTCCGGCAGAACGAGCGGAGCCACCAAACTCCATGTATAGATTCCGTAGCAAACCCAAGCACTGATAATCTTCGCCCAACTGGCCCAGTACGTCCTGCCGACGGGCACAAAGTCGTTCTGCATGTCCTTCTCATCAAAGTTAGTGGTCAGAAGTGTGGCAACCCAAGTCGTGCTGAGGAAGAAAATGACGTGGAAGAGCGTGTAGTTGTATTGTGTCGCATTGCGTTCATCGTCCCGTGGGGCCTTTGATGGTCCCTCATCCTCATCGTCACTGTCTGACTCGTCGAGCGCGGATGCGGGGAGGGATCCAGACTCGACAGCGGCACGGAGAGCGGCAGCGCGCATCTCACGGCGGGATTCGGGCTGCTGGGTCACGAGACCGTGTTCGTAATCTTCGGTTCCTACTTGGGTGTATCCGTTTCCGTAGGAGTTGCCTTGGGCGCCAAGAGCCAGGCCGTAAGTAGCCGCACGTGTCGTGGTGTAGGCAACGGTGACGAAGGTCACAATGGCGCCGATGATAATGGTTGCTTTACGGGTGCCCCGAGCGCGGATGAGCGGGTTGCATTGGTGGTCGTCGGGCTCCATGCCGACTGCAGACATGGTGAGATATGTGCAGTAGATGGCGACAATCGCGGACTGAGCAAGGCCGGCACGCGGATTGACGTTCTGAACAGCTGGGTGGATCGATACGATGGATGACAGAAGTAGCAAGATCAGGTTGATCTAGGACAGTCAGCACACGCAACTTCAGAACATAGTGTTTATACTCACGGTAATGGCGGCCTGGTTCATGCCGCATCCGCTCCTGGCAAAGAAGATATACATGACCACAGTCATAGCGAATGAAGACATATACATGAACAGCGCCGATCCTACGAGCATTCCAGTCCACACTCTAGACTCGGTGACCTCGATCTTCTCCTGGCAGTACTCTGCCCAGTTGTGCGCCAGGTCGACGAGCAGGATCAAGCCGATGAGGAGGAAGAGGCAGGCGCCAATCATGGCGAAGTAGTTGCCCCAGACGATGAAGAAGGAGTTCGGAATGAAGAAGGTCAAGACCACCATGGCCAGCCAGGCGATGATCTTGGGACCCCAGAAGCCGTTCTGGATGGGCGCGCGGCCGTCCTTGGAGCTCCGCACGCCGATGAGCATCACGGCCATTATGACGTGGAAGAAACCGAGCGCAAAGTTGATGCGCTGGACCGCAACGTATCCATAGCATTGCTCGCCGTGGCACTTGATGTCGACGTAGTCCAGGGTGAGGTGCGAGAGCTTCTTCATGGCCCAGTCGGTGAGCATGATCCACGAGACAATCGAGTTGAAGAGGAGTATGAGGGCGTATGCGATTCGAGTAGCAATGCTATTTCCACACTTTCCACCGCAGGAGCCAAAGACGGCGCTACAGGTGGCTGCTCCGCAGCATGAGGCGGCAACACCCCAGAGCTGGGCACGTTAGCGGTGCAACGACGACGGAGAGCGCGCGGTACTCACCGTGCCGACGCTCGGCAGGGCCAACATCGGGATCGACAGCAATGCGCCCATGGTTGCGATGCCGTGGTGTCGTGTGTCGTGTTGAGGGTGAGGCGTCAAGGTCGCGCGCTGTGACGCAGGCACATGCACTGTTCTTGCGACGTAGCTTGGCACGCCTGGCGCCTGCTTATCTCCGATCGGATGCACCCCCGAACTTCAACGTCGCGCTATTTGTTTCTCGCATTGCACCGTGAACACTATAGATCCTGCTTTCTCGTTTTGTACATTCACTTGCTCTTTTCCTATCTTTTCTTCTGTCCATAGAACCCCACCATCATCGTCGGGCCCTCATCTGTCTCCAAACTTGACATCCTGCGCGATTATTCCCCACTCCAGCTCCGCGCCCTATGATATCACGATAACCAAAGCCTACGTCTGCTCACACTGAGCACAATGGCCGTATCCGAGAAGCCGACACACCAAAAGACACGGATAGTATCCGTTGTCGCAGCGACCGCCATCGCTCTAGCCTGTGGAACGAATGTATGTTTGCGCATAGCGGATTGCAGCTCGTATCCAGAGCTGACATGTACCAGTATGCCTATTCCGCATGGGCACCGCAGTTTGCCGAGAAGCTCCAGCTCTCCACCACACAGAGCAACATCATCGTACGACCCTCGTCCGAAACTACCGAAACTCCAGCTCACCACATTGCCAGGGAACCGCCGGGAACATGGGCATGTATGCTGCGGGCATACCAGTAGGCATGATTACAGACAGGAAGAGCCCTCGTCTTGCTGCCCTCATTGGGGTGTTCGCCCTATTCGCGGGATACTATCCCATTCGCATCGGTATGTTGGCTGCTAGCGGGGAGACGTCCGAAGCTGACAGCTGAAGCCTATGATGACGGAGCTGGCTCCATGAGCGTAGCTATCCTCTCTTTCTGCTCATTTCTCAGTGGCGTGGGGAGTTGCTCTGCGTTTCAAGCCGCCATGAAGGTGGCCACTCTCAACTGGCCAACCCACAGAGGCACGGCTACAGCATTCCCTCTAGCCGCGTTTGGCTTGAGCGCCTTCTTCTATACCTTCATTGCCGGCATAGCGTTTCCGGGAAACACTTCCAGTCTACTTGCGTTGCTCTCCTTTGGGACGTCAATGGTCGTGTTGGCTGCGCTGCCCTTCCTCCACGTTGTCGACCACAAGACTGGTACAGGCTATGCTGTTCTGCCCTCCAACGAGCGCACCCGACGCAATTCCAACGTCCTGCATCAAACCAGTTCTAACAGAAGCAAACACAGCAGCCGATACAGCAGCTCTTCAATACCCCAGCTGGAGCCCAGTAAGCAATGCCTTTCTTTCCACTTCCAAGCGCCCCTTGTCTTTGCCAACCGTTTCAACCAGACAATGACGAACGGGATGACGATTCAGATGAAACCTCCTCCCTCTTGTCTGGACCTGGCGATATACTTCCAGAGGACGATGCAGCTAGTAGGCATAGTAGGAAATCGAATCACTCACATTGTTTAGATGTTACTGGATTGGCCTTGCTATACAAGTTCGAGTTCTGGCAGATCTGGGTCATTATGGGGCTGCTAACTGGGGTCGGATTGATGACCATCAAGTGAGTGAACCGATGGTGGCTATGTATAAACCACTAACGATAGCAGCAATGTTGGGCATGACGCGCAAGCACTATGGAACCACTGGGATCCCACCGCCAGCAAGGACTTCGTTGCTCACCGCCAACTCTGGCACGTCTCCATCATCTCGCTGGGCTCCTTCTCGGGGCGTTTATTATCCGGCATTGGTTCCGATGTCATCGTGAAGCGACTGAGCGGGTCTCGCTTTTGGTGCGTCGTCGTAGCGGCTGCCGTATTTCTGGTTGCCCAGATCTGCGCGACGCGTATCGAGAATCCCAACCACTTGTGGGCGGTGTCAGGACTTTGTGGGCTGGCATACGGCATTCTCTTTGGCGTGCTTCCGGCCGTGGTAGTAGATGCGTTCGGTCCTGACAATTTCGCCGTCAACTGGGGCGTCATGACGCTCGCACCCGTTGTGAGCGGAAACATCTTCAACCTGTTCTACGGTGCGGTGTACGACTCGCACTCTGAAGTTCAGGCTGGTGGCGAGTTCAACTGCGACGAGGGCATCGTATGCTACAAGGCGGCGTACTACGTCACTTTGGTCTCGAGTGCGTTGGGCATTGTGGCGTGCTTGTGGGCGATACAGACTGAGTCGGTAAAGCGCAAGGCCGAAGAGCTCGAGGACCATCGAGCGTGATTTTTTTTCAGCTGTACATACCATTTGGGTCAGGTCATAGAAAGGCAAGATGTGTATTTAGCGTTTACATGTGATATCAACGTATAGACTCCAATGCAGATTTGGTTACCCGGAGGAAATCCAATTCTCCATAAATGGTTGATGAGGCTAGTACAGGCACAGCGCGGGCCGGTGACCGAAAGCCCCGCCTCGACCCATGTTGGACGGCTGCGCTCGGACTTTAGGTGGGTGGCGGTAACACTTACGACGACACTGCCTCGAGCGCGCCTGCTCACTCCTTGTTGAAGCCGCCAGGCTGTTCTGTATACACTACCTAGAAGTCCTCTATACTACTACTAGTCCAGCAGCGTGCACCACCACGCCATTCGCCGTCCAAGTAACCAGCAGAGGAGCTGCCACGATGCCTGCGCCACTAGCCAAAGGTAAGCCCACCCAAAGCTCATGCATCTCGCTGCTGTGCCGCGACACCACCCTGTACCTCACACAACGCTCCTGCTTGCTTTCCCACGTCTCTTCTATTTCATTGCCAGTGCCAACCTGCTTGCAGGACCCGGCTCCAGCGCTCGTCCAGCTTCTCCTGTATATCACGCTCGTCACGCGCCACAGAGGCCTAACCACCCGTTCTCCACAGGCCTTATCATCGCCGCCTCGGTCCTTGTCGCGGCCGGAATCGCCATCTACGAGTCTCCCCAGGTCCGACAATGGGTCGACCAGAGCCGCCGAAAGATCGCTATAGCGCTGCACTCGCTCGGCGATGAGATGCAGCCCCGTCGCCCGTCCGAATCGTCTGACGACTTCAACGAACGCAAGCGCCGACAGAGGGAAGAAATCATCAGGAGGAACCGCAACGAACTGATCAGGCGCGCACGGGAGGAGGGTATCGCGGTAGACCTGGACGAGCTTGCACGCATCGGAGAGGAAACGGTCGAGTTGACGGAGCGTCGACAGCGCAGGAGGACAAACGCGAGCCAGAAAAGCTTCGATGACCTTGTCGGCAGCGACGGCATGCTTAAAAAGGACACCTCAACCACTCAAATCGCTACCGGCAACGATGCCTCGGGCAGTACACTGCGACACCGTGGGGCGGCTGGTTTCGCGGCTGGCTCTGTCGCTGCCGCCGCTGTGGCGAACCCCTTTTCCGACGACCATGTCCTCTTCGACCGCGACGAGGAAGAAGCCCACTCGCCAAAACCCTTCATCTACACCGAACCCGATACCCGCGAAAGCTCCGCCACCGTGGAAGCTGAGCCCGTTGCCTCGCCTATCACAGCACAGCTCATCGATCTCACCCCCGAGTCCGTCTACCAAAACCCTGAGGACCCTCAGACCGCGTCAATCCCTGCCTCGGAAGCCGGTGACCAGGCCGCCCAATCGTTCTACTCCTTCACCTCCGAAGCTCACGAAACTCACTCGGACGACGAAGCAGAAGTCATTTCCACTGGCACCCTCACGCCGCGCTCGGACCGCTCCGGCTTCCTCACAGGAGCATCCGTAGTCGGCAGCCAGGCCGACGACATTGGAATCTTGAGCATGCAGAACGACTCTGACCACGATGCACGCTCTGACACCTTCTCCGAGTCTGGCTTCACGGAGGCAGGGTTTTCGGAAGCCGGTTTCAGCGAGGTGGGAGAGAATAGGGGCATCATGACGCCGTCAAGCTGGACAGATGTGGGCAGCGACGATGAGAGCGAATGGGGCGGCCCTGCGCACGGCGGGCACGTGAGCCAGGTGCAGCAGTGATTCTCTCAACGACAAACTAGGGGTTGGGGGTAAATGGCGTTTTCGGAATGGGAAGGATACCTTTGGTTTGAATTTGAATCTGCCTGACCAACATTTGGGATGGCATGGGTGGGTAGAGAAACATGCGGGGCGCATTGCGTCTTGCTTGTTGGGAACCTCCCTGTATGTCTCCTGGCTAGCCTCACCGTACGGTCTGATAGACATATCGGTCCTATTGATTGCGTATCGGCTACAGCGAGTTCACTGTTGTTCGCATTCCTTTAGCCGCGTGCGTCTTGCGCATGTCGGAAGGACTCAGTCTAAAGTGCAATTGCTGATCGCGAGCTCAAACGCTCAGGCTGAATAGTACCTTCAACAAGCCGCTCACAAGTGCCATGAGTAAAGCACTTGATGAAAGATGCAGTCTACATCACCCGTAGCCTCTAAATTACATTCTTAAAATCCGCGGCCGCACTCAACACAACGCTCGGTGCAATTCCGGCATTGGACACGGCCATGCCACGGCCCCGTCCCTCCAGCTGCAGAAGCCGCACAAACGTGCCGTGGAATCGTTAGTCTTGGAGTTTATGATATTAGCGGGTCCACGGCGATCTCAGATGGCGGGGCCACAGCCACGACCAGCGTTTTGGGCGTTGAATCCTACGATATCGCCGAATCCAACCGCAACAGGCGGTTTCTCGCATCAAAGGAGCGGCGACCAAGAGTGCCTCCGAGTCGTACAACCAGACCATGGCATCGTACAGCGCGCGATCACGGGGCGTGGGCAAGCCTCTCGGAAACTCCGAAGCAGTCTGGCTGCGCAGCGCTGCAACTGGCTGGCGACCGACGAGGCGCGCGTCCAGCCCCTGCGGGGTAGCCTCTCTGGTCGCAACCCCGGAATCGCACAACGGCAACGCTGCGTGGGTGTCTCGCGTGGAGCACAAGCCGCGCGTGCCTCCCGCGGTGCAGCTGCCAATGCGCGCCGCCAAATCTGGGGTTAGTGGGCGCATCCCCAGGTTTTGGTTGGCTGCCAAGGCCGCCGTAGGAACCCATTGTTGGTAAGGGCGTGCTTGGCTGTGGGCTGGGGCCAGTGGGTTATCCGTGGGCGTGGGTCATATAAAGGGAAGGGCGCTGCTGATCGGTGCGAGGGCAGCGCGTTGCTTCTTCACGAATCAACAAGCACATCATGACTTCTGCGGCTCTGGACGAGAAGACAGGTGCGAGCCATCTCGATGATCTCAAGGGTGGAGATGCGAAGCAGATTGCGGAGCGGGGCCAGGTCGCGACTGACATGTGAGTCTGCTTTCTCTGAGTTGGAGACACTCGCTGACAGGTGTTTGCTAGCTACGGCCACTCCCTCGTTCAGTTTGATCCTAAGGCTGAGTCGCGTCTGAGATGGAAGATCGATCTTTACATCGTGCCTACCGTAGCTTTGTTGTACCTCTTCTGCTTCATTGACAGGGCCAATATTGTGAGTGATGGACTGCGTACGAAGTAGATGTGTTTCTTTGGTTGATGGAAGACTTCTTTCTCGCCTGGCTGGGACATCTACGGGGTACCACTCACCCACCTTGCTCACACTGACCTTGTTAGGGAAATGCCAAAATTGCCGGCCTCGAGAAGGACCTCGGAATGACTGGCTACGATTACAACATGGTGCTCTCTGTTTTCTACATCAGCTACATCATCTTCGAAATCCCGAGTAACATGGCCTGCAAGTGGCTGGGCCCTGGATGGTTCATCCCGACCATTTCCCTGGGCTTCGGCATCTGCTCGCTCGGCACTGCGTTCGTGCACTCGAAGGCAGCGATCTGCGGCGTGCGCTTCCTGCTCGGCGTGTTCGAAGCCGGCATGTTGCCCGGCATCGCATACTACATGTCGCGCTGGTATCGCCGAAGTGAGCTCGCCTTCCGACTGAGTCTGTACATCGTCATGGCGCCTCTGGCCGGCGCTTTCGGAGGGCTGCTCGCGAGCGCCATCTTGAAGCTCGACAGCTTCGGGAGTCTCCACAAGTGGCGCATGATCTTTGCGATTGAGGGCATCATCACGTGCGGGCTTTCGCTGATTGCGTTTTTCACGCTCACGGACCGCCCGGAGACGGCAAGGTGGTTGACGCAGGAGGAGAAGGATCTTGCGCATGCGCGGGTCAAGTCGGAGCGTGTGGGGACGACCGAGGTGCTGGATCGCATCGACAAGACGAAGACGCTGCGCGGCATCTTGAGTCCCGTCACGCTGACCACATCGTTCATCTTCCTCCTCAGTAAGCCCCCCACATCCCAATTCCACATATCGCCCACCTGCTAACCACGCACAACAGACAACATCACCGTCCAAGGTCTCGCCTTCTTCGCCCCCACTATCGTCCAAACGATTTATCCAAAGGATACCGTCATCTCCCAGCAACTGCACACCGTCCCGCCCTACGTCGTTGGCGGCTTCTTCACCCTGCTCTTCCCCTTCCTCTCGTGGCGCTTCGACCGCCGCCTCGTCTTCTTCATCTTCTCCGCGCCCCTCATTATGATCGGCTACATCATGTTCCTAGCCTCAACCGACGCGCAGACGCGCTACGGCGCGACCTTCCTCATCGCGAGCGGCGCCTTCGCCTTCGGAGCACTCTGCAACGCGCAGGTCTCCGCGAACGTCGTGTCCGATACTGCGCGGGCTAGTGCTATCGGCACGAACGTCATGCTGGGCAACGTTGGGGGCCTGATTAGCACGTGGAGCTTTTTGCCGTTCGACAAGCCGAACTATCATATTGGGAATGGGCTGAACCTCGCGACGAGTAGTTGTATCTTGCTGCTGAGCATCAGCTTGCTGTTCTGGATGAAGTGGGATAACAAGAAGAGGCAGGAGAAGAGTGTGGGTGTGGATGAGGAATTGGCTGGCTTGACGCAGCAGCAGCAGCAAGACCTTGACTGGAAGCATCCCAGTTTCCGGTGGAGGCCGTGAGGGGAGCATATGCTTATGCCGTGTGGAAGTGGTAATCTTAGAATGGGTGGGAGTTGTGGCTGGTTTTGTTCATCCGGGTGTGCGTTTTGTATACACAGATGACAGCACGGGTGCAGCATCAACGCTCTCCACTGAGAGGTCGTTGTACATATATCATCAATGCCGTTTATATGATCTACTGCCTGGCCACATGCCATATAGTGATGTGATCCATCATCTGCTGTCAATATGAGCTGAGCTGGGATATTATTTGCCTACGTCAGTCCACGCCGTGTCCTCTCCTTGTAAGAAACCGCGCATGCAGAAAATTCCACCTGGTCAAACATTTCCTTGCCCCCTCTCCCTCTCCCTCTCCCCGCCTCCTACATCGCATAGCCACACAATGGCCCCTCCCTCCGTACCTGAATCCTGCACACAATCTGCGCATCCCGCCCCTCCCGCGGCTCGGTCCTCACGAGCCCCAGTTCCTCGTAGAACGGCGAGTCCAGCTCCCAATCTACCTCGCTAGCGCCGTACATTCTCAACCCCCTCATTTACCTTTCTGCATCCAACTGCTATATCCACGTCTGCATCTCCGTCGGTATGTGCATCATGGCGTTCCCCCTCATGCACGCGCTGGGTTGTCTCCCCAGGCCTTTTTGCGCGGAAGCGAAGAAGTGGATGATGCGGTGCCGGAAGCCGAGTTTACAGTAGCGGGTGAGCTTTGCGTCCTCGGGTCTTGCGGCTTTCTTAGCGTTTTGAACTACTAGAAGAGCGGCACGTCCGTTGTTCTTAAGTGAAGTGACTTCGAGCTCGTCTGAGTCGTCGAAGAGGCCGATGGTTCCGGCGTGCAGTTGGCCGCGCCGGCCGCGGGGCATGGGTGGGGAGGTGTGCGTAGCTGGAGACTGGGTGGCTGGGCATGGGTGAGCAAGCTCCGTAGCATCATGGCTGACTAGAGCGTGTGGAAGACATGTTGACAAAGTGCGTTGGTGTGACACCAGCACTACAAATGAAGGGCGAAGGGGAAGAATCGCGGCGTGTGAAGGCTCGCCCATGAGGCGTCGCCTTGACTTCGCTCTCCACATAATGACGTGACACATTTCCCCTGGGGTACACTTCCAAGTTAGATGTTCTCCACCCCAGTTCTACCTCATACCAAATAGCAATTCCAACAATTTACTCCCTTCTCTCTCCATTCTTAAGACCCACGCCAACTACTCACATATCCACAACCCATGGCCGCCTACTAACACACTCCTCCCCACGCACCGCATCCACCCTCCACCGCAAAGCCCTCACCATCTCCTCTGCCCTCACCGCCGCAGAGTCCCGTCTCTCTGTCCTTCACGCTCAAATACACACCGTCTTATCCTCCTACGAAGCACACTATGCCTTTCTACGCCGCATAGCCCACGGTGCGGTGGGCTCAAATGCCGATATCGCGCTCCAGAGGAATACAGCACAGCTTGAGCGTGTAGCGTGGGAGCTGCAAGAGGCGTTAGAGGCGGTAGATGTGGCGGTGCAAGTTGCGAGGGTGAAGGCTCAGGCACAGGGGCTTGGTTCGGGAGAGTGCAAGACTGACGACATTGATCGGTGGGAGGGCTGATGGCAGTGATAAAGTGAGAGCCAGGGCGGCTAGGAGATGGGAAGGTGCTGAGCGGGAAAGCGGCGAATAATTTTCGATGTGGATCAGGTTGTCCTGGGCGTCTGCGTTGGAGGAAGCTCCGTCGTTGAAGGCGTGAGCGTAGTTGGGAAACTACGCCACCATAGACATGTCGATTGCGGGTGCCTCCTGCTTCAATAGCGCAATCGTCTCGCTCCAGATCTTCTTCTGCACGGTGGCGCCTTCAGGCGAGAGAACGAAGGGTGATGGTCTATGCTTGGCGTTAGTCCTCTTCTACACCTTCGAATCGGTAAAGCTCACGCTGTCAACCGCTGTTCACTAACGTACGCCCCGTGACTTCCTCCCTGCCGTACCAGCGCATCCGTCAAGCAACTTCCCCCTTGCTCCGGCGTCCATGCAAAAAGCCACAAGAACACGTTGATAAAGCTCGCGCTATGCCTATGCAGCCCACTATAGCAGAACCCCGGGTTCACCGTATTAACCACGACTTCCTCCGGCGAGATTTTGGAAGCTAGTTCGCGCGTCCAAAGCACGTTGAGGAGCTTGGAGGTATAGTAGCGCTGCTGCTGCGTGCCGAATGTCTTGGGGTCGTCCATGTGCATGAGGATGTTAGATGCGGTGCGCTCTTTGAAGGGGATCCAGAAGTGGCCTTCTGAGGAGACTATCGTAAGTCTCGTAGATGTGTTGAACTTCTTACTCGTCTTATTCAACGCGGGAAGGACGGCGAGAGAAACAGCGGACGTTCCGAGGTGGTTGATCTGCACGTTGGTCTCATGGCCCAGCGCCGACTTCTCGTACGACATCATCTTCACGCCGGCGTTTAGAAGCGCGTAATCGAGTCTTTCGAGCTTCTCTGTTCGCTTGCCGAACCCCGCTATACTTTCGTAGGAGTCGTGGTCGAGAGGCCAGACTTCGATTTCACAGGTTGGTGAAGTTTCCAATGAGAGAAGCTCTTTCTTCGCTGTCTCACCTTTGGAGGGGTCTCTGACGGCGATTATGAGACGTGATAATCTGCGCGACACGAGCTCGCGGGCTGCTTCAAGACCCAAGCCGCTATTGGCGCCTGTGATTAGGGCTGTTTTGCCTGAAAGAGAGAGTGCCGGTGGCAGAGGTTTCGGTTTGACCGTCCACTGGCGATAGACGAAGCCCAGAAAGCCCCCCATGATGATGTTAGCTGAACGTTGGAGGAAAGAGGTTTTTGTTGATGGGGAGAAGACGTGACAGGTTCCTAGAGCTGGATGGCTGATGTTGCAACATCACGCTAGCCTCATTTGGGCGGGAACTTCCTGGTGTAGAGAATACGCAAATAACTTCTACACCACCGAAGCTCAGCTGCAAGAACCCTCCCAAGTGTATCATGTCGCCATAGCTCATCATCATGACCTCGGGCCCCACCATCGTCTGACACATGCTAACATACAAAAACTCCAGGCTCCATCTAAGGCTGTTTCCGAAGAAAGAAAAGTCAACGAGATAGCCTCACCACACGTCCACCTCATAACAGTGGCAGGAGGATACTCTTGACCCACTCCTCCACCGCCTGCGTAGCCACCTCCTTACTTCTGCCTTCAAGCTCTGTAAACCTCCCCGGGTCCATAGACAGGAACAACATCCAAACGTCCTCGTCACACCCTGACTCAACCAAGTCCCTCACACTACCACCCTGCTCGAAGAATCTGGTCAGAAGGTCTCCATCTACGTGCCTGAATCTCGGCGCTCCTGGACCTCTGCGTTGAAATTCCGGGTCCACCTCTCTCGCTAAGATGTTAATTTCCTGTGCACCCTCCGCTCCGCTTTGCAAAAGGTTATATACGTGTCCGCTCCTCTTTTGAACAGTGCTGAACTGCAGTCCAGGGTCTTTCCTTTGTTTCACCTCAATGAGATTTTGCAGCAGGCGGAGGAAGTTCAGTGCACCATAGTTGATGGTTGTGAAACTTATGATGGTGCCGTCTGTACAGGCGCCGATTATATCGTCATTGAGGACGCCATAAGGAGCGGCTTCATCAGGAAATTTACGATTGTAGTGGCGGCGCCACGGCGGGCGAATGTTACCACGTTGGATACGAATGACCGAGCGCGGAAGGCACGCCTCAAACAAAGTCGTGGTGGCGCTTTTCTTCGAAGTATGGAGAGGTTGAAGTAGACCACTGACAGAGGCACTCTTGTCCGTGACCAGAGCGATTGTGGCCTCTTTATGTACACTCGATATTGTGCAGTTCGATGTGTTAGCCACTTTGTATACAAGATGGCGCAGAGAATTGCGCTGCCGCGAGTCGCTGAAGAGCGGGGTGATCTCAAAGGTTTCGCCCTGTGGCGAATATACCTTTTTGATCCCGAAGCAGAGGTGAGAGTCGTGACTGGTCGAGACGTAAACTAGATTGTTGCTAACTGTCATGTGGACCCCAGGGGAAGGTAGGTCTATGTGTGCTCGTCGTTTCCATCTGGACAGGTCAGTTCCAGATCGTTGAAATTACATATGTTCTTACCTGGCTGCCTCGGTACGTTCTATCTGCTCGATTTGCAGCGTAGACCCAACGATGCTGATGATGTGCTGGCTGTCGTAACCAGCTATGCAGCGTACAGCCTCATCGAACCGCTTCTTATCTTGTAGTTTAAGGCCGGATTTGGTAATGTTCAAAACGAGTCTGCGTCCTTTTGAGTCTCCCTCAGGTGGATTCAGTTCAGTGCCGACCAAGAGCAGCGCATGCTGGCGATTCTCATCGGCCGAAAACACCCATCTGACCATTGAATGCACACGTTCGTAATGCTTCAAGGGTATTTCGGACCTCGCAACTTTGCTCTTCGGCGTGCCAGGCACAAATTCACCTTTGATCTCGACTTCAGGGGTCGTTTTATCGGCGAGTAGGTCTATAACTTTGATGCTGGACAGCATGACTCTCCTGTATTGACCACTTTGTTCTCTGTCTTGGCCCACTTCGAACTCGTTGGTGACCACAATCATGTGATGTGGCAAGTCGTCTGGCACCAAAAGCTTGATTGGGGTTTGTGTGGTGGGCAATTTCCGTGGGAGGATCTTCCCATCTTCTAGTGCCAAAGGGGCGGCAGCCTGGCCTGACCACTGGATGTCATAGTCTAATCGAGCGTAGACCATGCGGTCTCCAAACACAGCAAAGATAAAGCCACCCAACTCTTTGCCAAAAGCTGACGTCAAGGGAACTTGATCCATGGCACTAAGAGCTCCTTGAAGATAGGCTGGGTTCTGAGGATCGTCGAGCCATATAGAGTCGATGCCCGCGCCAAGATCACGATCAGACATGTGGATCCGACAAAAGTCGGCACCACAAGCTACAAATGCAGTCGAGCTGTCGAGTTTATTTGGGGTGACATACACGGCTGTATCCCCCATCCTCGTAACTGAGGGCGGAGGTGCTGCAAGAGATTAGCGAGTTCCATGACACATGTAGCGTACTCACAATCGGAGGCGGACGCCCTAGTGCCTGTCAGGTCTACGCAGATCAACAAGCCAGTCCTCGTACCGCACACGAGCTTCTCGTGCCCACGTGTGGTTATGAGCACAGCACTCTCATACACCTGTTGCAGGCCTAAAGGTCCAGCTGAAGGTACGTCGGTGCGGCAAATCTGCGCGAGCAGACCCTCCTCGCTAACCGCGAACAGGGCAAATCCGACGCCTCTGATCCCTACGAAGATGAGAGGACCATCGCCGGAGACCAGTATATCGATGCAGGTAGGATCATCGGGGAGAGTCCACCGGCTCCCCTTGTCATTGGGGACCTCGAAGGCTTTCCCCTCCAACGCTGGTATGACTTGAAGGATAGAGTTTGATCCATCATGAAAAGTGACTACGACGAAAGGAATGCCTGGTTTCGAAGCCGCCTGTAATAGCGCATTAGGAAAAGCGATTGAGCTAACGCGATTCAATTGTGGGCGCCGGAGAAGCACAGCTTCCTGATAAGTGATCTGAACAGACAAGCTATCAGTCATTGAACAAGCGGAGATAGTTTCTGCGTCGCGTATCAGACCGTCCTGAGTTGGTTGATCGGTCTCCCACACCGCACCATCCCAAGCGCTTCCCGAACCACCTTGTCTATACGACCCTTCCTCTTGCGTACGAGAAGCGCGTAAAACTAGGGTCTCTGGAGGAGCGTTGACAACAAGTATCGCGTAGTCTTGTCTCATCGGGTGGCCATCTTGCTCCAAGGTGGTGCTGCCGTGATCAACGATCCACAACCCTGTGGTTCCCTTCAACCCTTCGAAAGAATCGTCGACAAGAGACCGTAGCCCTCTTCGAAGCTGCGATACCTCTCCATGGGGAGCTTTGCCGTTGGAAACAAAGATATTTGCCCGTTTCCGATCATGCGGAAGTGGCAAGTTACTAAGGCGGGTTACAGCAAAGTCGGTGAGTGGTGCCCAATTTGGTAAAGATTCCACCAATCCGAAAGCGTATGCCTGCGAGTACGGTACCTTATCCGCATATTCTTTTGGCCATGCGCCTACTTTGCATATGTGCCCATCACTTCCGTGCCCTCCGGCAACAAGTACATCAGGATACGACTGCGCAAACTCCGAGCTATCGGCTTTGAGGCATGCAAAGGCGGTGTCGATTGGATATGCCCAACTCCCGGCGTAGGAGATATCGAGCGAGCCTGCAATATCGCCAAGCTCTACGTAGATGACGACACCATCTTCTCGTGCCAAGTAGAAGGCTTCTTTCGCGAAGTCAGGATTTCGAGGTGCTCGATCCCATTGAACCCACAGCGGTTGGCATGTGTTGCTGCCAGGTCGAAGAGGCTCTAGGAAACGAGGCTGGATTTGATGGCGGGAAATATCCGGAGGCCCGGCCAACACTCCTTTGCACACGGAGATGTACTTGTTTTGGACCAGTAGGAAGTCGGTGCTACGGCTGAGTGGAATGAGGAGAGATGGATTGCCGTCATCTGCAGATGTTAATACGTGTAAAGACGAAGGGTGCCACGAAGGAGCTCAAGTACTCACCAAAATACAGTGCGGACCTAGTTGTCCTAGGCACGGTATCGAGACTGTTTCTAAAATCCCAGTCGTACGTTGCTACCTTGATCTTGCCTCCGTCGACCAGAACGAAGATCAAAACTACATGAGCATCGTCTCCTGGTGAAAGAAAGTCCATATGCATGATCCGGCCCTTGATCGGGTACTGTTCCTCTTCGATTATAGGAGCCTCCTCACGTCCTGCTTGCACATCACGTCGCCATACATCCATCGTCTTCGTCTTGTACAGCATGAAGCAGCCTTCGTAAGCGGCGACGGCTATAGCGCGGCATCGTGGATCTATCGCTAGGAATTGACCCGGTCGGTTGAACCGTGACGTCGCTGTCGGTAGTTGAATCATTTTTTGGGCAAAGGTCGTTGGGCCTATATGATTAGCTTTTGCCCATAAGAACATGAGTGTCCTCGTGCTGAGCGTCAGGACGATGACCTCGAGTGGCAGAGTATTCGGTTCTTCCCCTGTTGTAGATCTTCGTCCACGGTGGAGAGAGGCTCTCTTCAGGAGTGGACTTTGCTCGGAAGTGTTGATTTGTACTTTCCGGGGATCGCCAAATGCCTTAGCCGCCAGAATTTTGCCTTTGAAGTCAGATTTGGTGGCGATGTGTCGAAGATGCCCATAATCGCAGATTTCCTTGAGCTGGACAAAGTCTTCGCCAACAAAAACCACATCATCGAGATCTTTGTGTCGAATGTTGGCTGGTATGATCGCACTGTAAAGTGGACTTCCAACGACTGTCTTGGTGAGTATGCCGATCTCTGGGGGCGCATGGGGTACGTCTTCGACGTCTCCCATTTCAACGTCTTCCTCCTGCTCCGTCTGTGACATGATCCGAAAGACATCAGCTGACCTCGAAACCCACTCTCCATCAACAAGGACGGAGCCTTGTACTTGAAAATCCATGATTGAGGGCCAAGAGAGAAGCGAAAGATGAGTGACCAAGAGATAGTGCGTCACCTAGGGCACGAGACCGAAGGTGCCCCGCCTGGATATGTAGGGCAGCGCAAAGCTGAACTCAGTCGAGGTGTGAGAGCTGTAGTTGAGTGCACACAGAGTTGACACATAAGGCAGCTGTCATGTTGGGTCTTCCTGGAGTCTAATGCAGGCCTCTTCAGGCGACCAGGCAATCCGACACAGACTGACGGTATCAACACGGAGGACAGCACATGTACG
Source organism: Paraphaeosphaeria sporulosa (assembly GCF_001642045.1). Classification (NCBI taxonomy): domain Eukaryota; kingdom Fungi; phylum Ascomycota; class Dothideomycetes; order Pleosporales; family Didymosphaeriaceae; genus Paraphaeosphaeria; species Paraphaeosphaeria sporulosa. The sequence goes on along the minus strand of NW_017253370.1, from coordinate 635,908 downwards.
GCAGCCTAGAGCATGAGAAAATGGTACGACAATTGTGCGGCGATTTCAAATCCCGGGCGGCAGAGGCGCGAATTGGATGAATGTTGCGATGCAGGAATGCTAAGACCCCAGAGTCACAGAAGTGGGATGCTCAGACGAGCCAGCAGTGGGTCTTGGCACACCGAGTATGCAAGACTGCTGTACGATCGATATAGTGCAGGGCGATAGACAGGGTATATCTCGATCGCACAAGATGCACGCCAATTGATGCGGACCGCCAGTATTGGTCGGTCGTCGTCTGCACCAGTATGAGGTGACGGAAGGAGATGTACCTGGTAGTCGGCAGCGTTGGCTAGTTCGTAACGGAGTAATGGTTGCAAGAGCGGGTCATCACCTTCCGAACGGAGAAGATCCGTCAGTTGTTGAGTCGCCGGAATGGCAAGCCGCTGCCGCTCCTGGTCGCTTGGGGGCCGGAGAGGCGTGAATGTTAAAACGCGTGCGCAGGAGGACGTCGCGCGCCTGCCAAGACTGGGTCATTCATCACAGGCACCACAACATGGGCGACCTGGGAGCGTTTCGAAACACAATCTCATCGCCCACGGCCATGCCACGACAGCAAACACATGCAATGCGCCGGCAGCCCCGCCGCTGACCGGAAAGCCCCGCCCGCTGCAACTCCAGTGCTGCCCCGACCTCCTCCATCTGTCGCGCGCCGACTCGCGATGCCGGCGCTGCTCTCAATATGGCCTCATCACGACGCTCATCCCGCACCCCCTCCCGCTCAGTGAGCTCCACCAGCCTCTCGACCCGCCGCCGCAGCACCGCCACTCCCGTCCTCTCCCCTGCCGACAAGGAAAAGGCGGTGCAGATCAACAACGCGTGCAACGAGCGCAACCTGGATGCACTGGTGCATCTCGCGACCAGCATCCACGGCCTGGTCAGCGATGACCTGCGCCGTGTAGCATGTGCGTCTCTGTGCTACCTCGCTGTGACAGTCTCTAACAGCTGACAGGGCCCATACTGCTCGGTAGCATTCCTGCCAAACACGAGCAGGCTCCGTGGAAGGAGCTTCCTACACACCCGGATGAAGGTCAGGTGGCTTTGGATGTCCACCGAGCGTTCGTCTACTACCCCAAAAATGGTATGAATACCCAGACTCCTGGAGGTGTGGTTCAGTTCCAACCTCGTACTGGTCGGATGCCTACGCGAACTTCGATCATCAGACTCTACAGTGCCTGGTCAAAAGCTTGACTATACTCAGTTACCCCGAGAGGCGCAATTCCTTATTCGAGTCTTTGTCCCAGTACTGTAGAGAATGGTTCGCACATGTGCTACGAAAGGTGGTACACAGCTCGCGCGACCAACCCCAGCTTGCCCATCTACCATCGCGAACATCGTCAAGCAAGATTGTATACTAATCTCCCCCAGAATCCGAAAAGCACCTCGACCGCCTCAAGGAAGAGCTCTCCGACATCATCGTCGAAATCCTCCGCCGCCACCCCACCCTAAATTACTTCCAAGGCTACCACGACATCGTCCAGGTCTTCCTCCTCGTGCTCGGTCCCCACGATGCGCCCGCAGCCGTCGCACGCCTCAGCCTGCTGCGCATCCGCGACTTCATGCTGTCCACCCTCGATCCCGCCATCGCGCACCTCTCACTGCTGAAGCCGATCCTCGAAACTGCCGACCCCGAGCTATACGCGCATCTGCCCACTAGCCAGCCGTCGTTCGCACTGGCCGACACCCTGACTATGTTTGCGCACCACATACAGGAGTACAGGGATATCGCAAGGGTGTTCGACTTCTTCCTTGCACGGCACACCGTCATGCCGATATACTTCTTCGCCGGGGTAGTGCTCTCGAGGCGAGAGGAGATGCTGGTTATCGACAAGGAAGACGAGGACATCATGCACGCGATGTTGGGCAAGCTACCGCAGCCATTTGATGTCGAGTTCCACATCGCCCGCGCCGTTGAGCTGTACGAGCGGTTGCCCCCAGGGAAGCTAGGCAGCTGGGAGTGGTGGAACATATCCTCGTCGAGTGTGCTGAAGACGTCAACGACGCCTGCAACGCTGAGTCGCCTCGAGCTGGAAGACGGCGAGAAGTGGATGCAGCAGCAGGAGAAGGAGGTCCGCCGGCAGCAGAGTCGGGCTAAGGCCAAGAGGAGTGCACAGATGCTTAAGCGTAGGCTTTGGGTGTACCGCAGGCAAGGCGTCTTCGGACTGGCTGTTATTGTAGGCGTGTACGCGCTGTGGCTTGGTCGATCTGCCGGCGTCGGTAGGCTTTCGGCTTTTGCGCCGCTGAGCGAGCTCTTTAGAGGCGTCGTGGGTATTGCACGACAAGTTGTATCATGATTGTATAAGATACGCAAAAGTTTTGCTTGAACGCTTTCGTCTTCGGTCCACACGTCTGTATTGGATTCAGGCAGTATCAACCTCGTTATACCCGCTCTATCGTCAGTCACTTGGATCTATTTACATGCTTGTGATTTTTCATCGTTTTATCCTCATTCATCAAGGTCCACTTGAAAAGTATGCATATGTTTCATTTCACTTTGAAATTTTATCTCCTTCACATATGCTGACCTCCCCAGATCATCAGCTAGTAATTGCCACAAGTAGATAACCCACTTTGGTTCAAATACTCGCTTACGAGTGACAGCTTGCAAACATATTGGAATACCACCGCAGCCCTTCAATATTGCCGACTGTGGCGCATTATGAAAGCATCGCGAGAGTCGCAGGAAGTCGCAGATTACGTCTCGATGAAGGTTGGTGGGCGTGGTGCCCTGAAAGACTCGCACCACTGGCACGTCTTCAAACACTAACCACACAGTCAGAATAATTTTGCAAAACAAGTTGGATGGTTTCAGCAGTTTACCATGCCATTACAACCTTGTCGATTACATTCGGCCTCACTCTTGCCTTTCTGCTGGAATGTCAGTGGGTAAAGCTTGCGAAGATGAACAGGTACGAACCTCCTTGCAGGCCTGGCGATTTCCAACTAAGTACTTGGGGCAGTACGGTGACATGAAGAGTTTCGTGCTGTCGGCAAGCTCGATGTCTTCCTTTGAGGTGTTATCAGGTGCGGCCTCTTGTTCTTTTGTGACGGTGTCGCGACGCTCAGCCTCGGAAGCCATCACGATGCTGGAAGGTGAAGCCTTCTTGCATTTCGCGTCGCAAGCAGCACACTGCGGAAGTCAGACCTAAAAAAGTAAAGAATTAGACCTGTGGGAATGGCATACATCGCGGTCTTGGCACTTGATCTGCTGGCAGGTGTCCAATCCGAGAAGGTCCTGCAAAGGTCAGCGCACTGTGGTGTGCTTTCCCGGCTCGCAACAGACCTTGTTGATGCAGTCGGAGACGATAATGTTGCACTTGGCAGGACAAAGTCGGACACTCGTCTCACCGCGGTCAAACAAGCCGGAGACATCTGATGGTAGTAAGCGGCAGTACTGTCAGTTCAACGGCAAGAGCTGCGCACCTTTGGGCAATATTGCAGCAGCGAACCCCACAGCTGCAAGAGCGGCGGATGAGAGGAGATTGAGCAGCTTCATCTTGATAATTTGCAACAGCGATTGGCAGGCCGCAGTAGAGAACGGAGCAGGGAAAAGCGAGAGCTGGAGTTAGAGAGTGGTGAGGAGAAGGAGAAGGGCAAACAGCGAGTGGAGCGCAATTTAAGAAGCACAACACGTTTGCTCCGACGAAAGCCGCTCCCTCCCACTCGAGGAAGATGATGGTGAAGATGAACGGTGAACACGTAGGACAATTTCAGAATAAGATTCATGCAGGAATGCGTGAGTTCTACAACAGGAGGTTGCGGAAAACGCGATGGACAAACACATGCATACAGCATTGTCGTGTACGATAGCAGAGACATGGCTGCTGGACGACTAGAGTATTTCGCCCTTCCAGGGAACGCAATGTCTTCAACCCTTTCGACGAGGAACATCTAATCTCTTGCCGTTTGCTTATAGGTATTTCAATGGCTTTTGATCTCGCTTGGGAAACCAGCTCATCGGTGGAGCGCGCCTGCTGCATTCACTCAGGCAACGCCAAGAGGGTCTGGTTGACGAACGGGCGCCCAACCACACATTAAAAACCCGCTCTTCCACTGATTCTTGCCTCGATATCTTATAAAACCTCGAGACACCCTCGAATCATCTTTCCTTGGAACTTTCGGCGCCTGATTAGCATGAAGCTCTTCCAGCTTGTCACAGCTTTCGCTGTGACCGCGTTCACGGTTGCCACTTCCCCCGGTTCTGGAGACGAGTCCCCTGCTCGTCGTGCCTCCGTCGCCCGTCAGGCGGTGAACGGTAAGTTACTCCCCATCGTCGCTCCTTCCCGGCTTTTCAGGTGTAGCGGTTACGCCGTACACTCAAATGTTCGATGCGCTCGCCACGTGCCCTGCGAAGTCGTACCGGTACTTAGGTACAGGCCCACTTGGGGTACAAATCCCAGCTCTTGGGAACACAGCCATTTATTCAAGCTGTGGTATCATGGTGTACCTATAATAGCATACATGCCTTGACGAAGCTGTGCTTCCAATTTGGATGTCAACTCACAAGGCACCTCAGACTTAGCCGCGCGCAACCCCGGAGCCGTCTCGCACTACTCCCATATCCTCGCGTACTACAAAAAAGGATTCACTAGCCGAGACGAGGATCACGAGAACATTCCGGAACTGGCCGAGGCTGCGGGAGACTCATGCAGCGACTGGAAGCAGAAGTACAAGAAGACCCAGTGCGCACGTCCCTGGGCTCCGGAGTGCGAATGGGACTGCGCGGCCAAGCTTTGCAAAGACGGGCCCTCCGAGTGTCACAAAGGGGGAGCTCTTGGGCCGAAATACTGCGGTTCTCGAGCCAACGGGCACACTTCTTCTGGCTCTTCCGTCACTCTTCTCGTTCGCCAAGACGATCAACATACGAACGAGGCAAACGAGAAAAAGACTGAGACGACTGCCGGCTGCGACCAGTGTGACAGCTGGATGAACGATTGCAAGAGCAAGTGCCCCCATCCAAATCGCCCTGAGTGCCGATGGAAGTGTTTGGCCGCACTTTGCGCCGGTCGAGGGCCTGCTGAGTGTCGTGGAGGTGCTGCTTGCGGTTCAGCTTCTGGTTGCCTGAAAGATGCTGGTTCTTCCAATGCTCCTCAAGCCCGTGACGATGGCGACGGTTGGGACGAGGAGGAATGCAACGAGTATACCACTGGATGTGTTGACGCTTTCTGCCGCGACCCTCTTCACAATGGGCCCAACTCGTGTTCCCACAAAGTCAAAAGTTTCTCCCTGGCATGAGAGTTACATCAGGCACCTTGGAGACCTCCCTCCTGCCTGCCTCAGTAGTCGCATGTGATCGCCCCTGCATGACTTTCGTCAAGACCCTCTCGAAGATCCAGCCCTCGGAAGGACCCCGATGTGTGCGCCCCCGCGGCGAACCTCATCTAAGATTCGCTACAATCGACGACAATCCAATACAATCATCACCGCTACTGCCCCGCACGGTTAGCCTATTACCTTACACAGTTAGGCAGCCCCCGCAAGTTGATGGACCTCTAATCGGACCGTACGTCACCGCCAAGCAATGCCATCATACCTCTTGAAGATAGCCTTCAAATAGTCTACAGCAGCTATCACGACCACATGTACAGAAGTTAGAAACAATTTGACCCCCGAACTCGTTTCCCTTTGTTGTAAGTGCGCTTGCGGATGCTTGCATGGCTCGGGTGTTGCTTGCACCCTACCTCACCTGCCGACGTGTAACTACTAACACTGCCGCAATAGGAAAACCACAGACATCTTTGTCTCAAAAAACGATTGATCAAACTCAGTTGTGGTATTAGCGCTCGTGAATAGTCGGGACCCTTGGACTGCATTCGTGCCCACCAATCAATCGCGCCACTCCCGACTCCGCAAATATCACCCCATCTCACCACCAAAATGGGCGATTCTACCCAACGCGTCCTCATGCCTCCCAGCCAGGCTTCCTTCGGCTCTCCTACACCTTCTGGTCTCACGCCAAACACACGCTCAGAAGCAGAATCCGCATTCAATCTCAACGCCATGACGCAGACGGATTCCGCAGCTCCCGCAGACGACGGCCTGTCTGAGGCGCAGAGGGCATACAGGCGGCCCGGTGGTCCGGTGAGGGCCAGCAGCATGAATTATGAGCGGGCGATAAGAGAGGTTCGTGGCCAGAGTTCGGCGTCGTGAGTGCCTCCAATTTCATATTCCAAGATCCTTCACACCTCGAGAAGATAGTCTGCCTTTATCGAATCAATTGCTAACACCAATGCTACAGATCTAACCTCCCGGATGAGACCACAGCTCCCGAAGGTATCACGGGCGCCGCTCGAGTGCAGTCTCCCGTCAATGGCATCGCCTTCCCGCCGCCCGGCCAGGGCGTCGTGCCCTCGTACGAAGGCATCGGCAGCGGACAGGCGGAAGTCGTGAAGAAAGCGCGCAACAGGGGGCTCAGCCTTGGTCACCTGGGCCGGGCACCGAGCTGGAACGAGCAAGATATGAAGCACATGCTGCAGGGGGGGTTAATGGAGCAGGTTGACGGCGCGGCCGGTTACGATTCCGGCAAAGAGACGAAGTGAGGGCGGACGTAATGTCGGGCGTGGGCACGGCCAGGATGGGTGTTACGAAGTACGATGGCATGAAGTACACGGCGTTTAGGAATGCATAGGAAAAGGACACCGGCCACTCCTTGGAGTCACAGGTCGCCTCGCAATCAATCTATATGTTTATCACACTTGGGTATCTCTTTCAAACTCATCTCTGTACAACCGCCTCACCCCGAACCCCCCGTCAAAGCCCACTCCAAGAACCCCCCCTTGTTGATCCCCCTGCCTTCCGCCCTCAACAGTATATCCCACAAATCCCGGACCGTCCAACGCTTTTCCCTAACCAGTTCCACGAACCTCCCCATGCTTTCCGCAAAACCCTCCCTTCCGTCCTCATACATGACCGTAAGCCCTGACGCTGCCACACTCGCCGCAAGCCATAGGATCGTTATTTTGACCCCAGGATCACCGCCAAACGTCCTACACCCCCACAACCCCGTATACACTCTCGAGTATTTCGCCGAAGAAAAGGCCGTGGTTGCTTTCTCCATCTCACGCTCCACGTTCGCCCGTTCAACATCAGGATATATTGACCCGTCGAAGGAATCCAACTCCAGCGCATCCATGAACAACATCGCTCTTTCCCTCCACACCTTTGCAGAGTAGACCTTGTGTGGCCCACACCCGCGCATCTCGCGGGCCATGCCGACGGTCCTAGTGATGGTCTCAGCGCCCCTCACGACGAGGACCTGCGCGGCGGCAAGCGGCGGCGTGACCAGCACCGCGGGACACGCGGCGGGCGTCGTGCCGACCAGGACCTCCTCCTGCGTCGCGGAGCGCCCGAAGCCGATGAACTTGTTCGCCGACACGACCACCGCGTTGCCCCCTGCCCCGAGGTATTCTGGAGCGTTCGTCGCGCCGTCCATGTGCAGCAGGCTGATGTCTCCCATATCCGTTTCTTGGGACCCTGGCCTCGCGGGAAACGGCGAGAATGAAGCAGATGCACAAGGACTGCGCTCCACAACCTCGTAGCTCACTTTCCACTCTTGCCCCTCGTCCTCGTCGCCCTCGGCAATGCCCCCAAAGTACCCCAGCACGCTGTCGATATACACCTCCGGCGCGCGGGCATGCACCTGTTCTCCCGCAAACCACAGCTCGAAGATGTGGAATCCCGTCTGCCAGGGGACCTCCTCGAGCGTCCCTAGAAACTGGTGCGCTACGAGGCATGCGACTTGCTTTCTACTCAGCTCCAGCTTCGCGGTGCGTTCGCCCAGGATGGGGAGGCTGTGCGAGGGGAAGAGGTTGGGCATGGCTAGTGCAGAGTTGGCTATAGCTGGCCACAAGACGTTGAGAAAGGCGGCCTCGCGCGCACGTAGGATGGAGGCGAGGGTGTTGTAATCTTGTGGCGCTTTGCCTCTGCGTTCAATAGCAATGGTTTCCAGAACATCGAGAAGCGCGGGAATAGACGTGACCGGTGTATCGAGCAGCGTTATAAAGAGCTGCCAGAAGGGGGGATCCTCGCCGGTGTCATTGGGGCTTTCGATGAGGGAGAAGCGGTCGATGCACGTGATGGAGGGGTGGGAGGGGAGGATGTAGACGTCTGGCCAGTACGGGGACATTGCGTTTGTCCTGCTTCCGAGTTCCCAGAAATTCCGGTCGCTTTGGGGGATAAAGGGCGGTAAAAAGCCGTTGGATGTGGTGGTGCGCCGGGGGTTATGTTAGCTATTCTGCGACGCGTATGGGCGAAGTGTGCAGCGCGGATTTGGTTGGCAAGAGATGGAGATTGTTTGCATAGTAGACTGCGGAAGAATTATGGTTCTTTGGTGATTCTCTTTGCGCACAATGAGGCGTTTTTCCGCGAGTTCAGCGTTAAGGAGGCGATTCGCCTTAGCGTGGTATACCTCGTATTCATAGAATAGTCGAGACAAATAAGGGCGCTGCGAAGGGCGCCTCCATATCGCACCCGCGTATAGACACCCACTGCGCAATGCTTCGTAACTAGTTGCGGCTTAGCAAGGTCAAATTGTGCGTTTGGTTGAAGCTCGTGGATGGAGTACATAGTACAGCGCACCTGAATTGCCTACACATAATATACATCTTTTCGCCGGAGCAGGAGTAGTTGCCGTCCGAAATGCAAATGCAAATGCAACCAAAATACCCTCGCACCTCGACGCCTTACTTCGAGCCTTCTATAGTACAGCTGTCGGATCTTTCCCCAGCATAATCTTTATATTCCTTTGTATGCCCTCCTCTTGAAGCTTGAGATCCCGTCTTCTTTTCGCGAACCTCACTTCTTCTCCACGTTGGCGCCGGTCGCATCATGCGCTGCTTTCGGTACCAGCTGCTCGCTCTCGCTCGTGTGCTCGTGGTCCCGGTTCACTTGGTCAGCCGCCTTGTTCGCGCCGTCTGTCGCGCCGCTGGGTCGGTATTCGTCGGGTACGAGGCCGGAATCTTTTGCTGATGAAGTTGAGCTCAGAGGTCCGCCAGTGGACTGTGCATCCGCTACAGCAGTCGCAGGCGCTCCTTCTGCCGAAAGGTCGTCCTCGTCATCGTCGGCATCAGACTCAAGCTCCGAGCCGTAAACCTCGGGGTATTTGCGGAAGCAGCCTTGCATGTCCCTATTCGCTATCAGCACTATGCTCTCGGTTTAGGTATAGAGGGGTTCTCACTTGAACTTCTCAATGCAGTCCATGCCCTTGGGCTCCTCGGTGCTGTACACAAAGCAGCTGAACGCCGCCTTGAACTCTTCGCCACACGGCCCATCGGCCATGCCACCCAGGCATGGGCAGTCCCAGTTGATCTCTCCGGTCTCGGGGTTGAAGGCACCCTGCTGCCCGGCCTCCTCCTCCAACTCCTCTACGCTTCCCGCTGCGGCAATGGTCTCATTCGCGTCGGTGGCAGCCTGCTTCTGATGCTGTGCTTGCTGCTGCGCCGCCAACTGAGCTTCGATGGCTTCCCGCTCCGCCTTGCGTTTGAGGCGGGCCGCAGCTACATCGTCGATGGTGGGAAGCTGCTCGGTCTCTTCGTCTGCGATAGGCAGAGCTGCTACAACACCTGCTATGGGCTCGTTAGCATGCTAATCGTGTTGCCACTCCTCCTCTTCGCATCACTCACGTCTCGGTTCCTCAGCCCAGACATCCGCAGTGTTGTAGTAGTATATTATCGCGCCAGCAGCGCCGACGCGCGCGAACAAGCTCTTCCAACTTCTTGACTTCTGCGCGGGAGGCGCTGTGGATATCAATCGTCGCGCAGGCGCGGCGGCGCGAGGGACGGCGCGCGCCGCATTAGAGGCAATTAATCGAGTTGCAGGTCGGAACATTGTGCTGAATGGAAAGGAAAGAAGGGAAACGATGAAGAAGAGAAGCTGGGGTCGCTGGCGTGAAGATCTTGTCCGCTGTCGTCCGGTTGTCAAAAGTTCATCATTGGGCAAGGCTCGGACCTGCATTTCTAAGCGGGAGCTTGACCGAAATGGAAAGCGCAACTCAATTACGTCGGCCGCCTTCGGCCGCCGCTAGAACTCACGAAGCACATCACAGCCATGCCAGGCATGAAAAAGTAGCTTGAGTGCCAATCTCTTAGATTCTTCCCAACATGCTATATCATCGCCATCAAAACCCTCAAGGGTATAATAAAAGCTACAAACACCCGCTCAACGCCAAAGTGAATCATCCCCCTCTTAGTACCAACAAGATCCAACAGGGGTCAAAAGAAACCCTATCATACACAAAAAAGAAGTCGAATCAACCCTACTAGCTTTCCAAAACACGACTGCCGAGCTCGGAGTAATGGTCGGGAATGCAAGAATGGTGGTGTTTGTTCATAGCATCGTGCGTCCGCTAAGTCAATGACCGCCGACGCTCTCGTGGCTCAATTTGTGCCACCCCTACTCCCATGCAGGTGCCGCGCATATACAAAGAACTGAAGACGGCGTAATCGAGCTGTCGCCAACCTGGACCAGAGATGGAGAAGATCGTTGACCGTAGCCTGACCCCAAGATCGATCGTCATGCCATTACAAGTGGTTTCAAAAATGCGCACGCGCAGTTGGAGCGCTGACGGTGTTCAGATGTCTGAAAGAAGTCGAGGTAGCCATCACCGGCCGCGCTATTCCTCATCAAAGAACACGTTCTTGTGATCTTCGAGGAGAGTTTGGACGGCGTTTCGTTGTGCTTGCATGTCGGTCAACTCTCGGTTTATATCCGTCGGACGCATAATCGTCGGGGCAAAAACCACAGCGAGGTTGAGCGGTGTCATCTAGAGCGTGTTAGCGTGATACTACCGGGGGCATACGATGGGCCACTTACGAGATTATCGTCGGAATGTTGAATGACGCGGGCCAAATGGAAGATTAGAAACTGAAGTGTGTCGTAGTGTGGTCGTGGAATCTCCTTCAAGACAGCTCGCAAGGCCCTGGCTCGTTGGTCTGGATTCTCAATCACACCCGCATCCAGAAATTGGTCGTAGTGGGCGTAGGTGATGAGAGGGGTCGGTAGACGGCGCAGATAATTCTTGAGGGTTGAGGTGACGGCGTGAATGTCCAGGTCGGGGTCCGAGATGTCCAACTCGTCGGTACCTTCGAAGCCGGCCTTCACTTGGTTGACCTGGGAGGAACCTCCGCTTTTGCGGTATATACCCTCAACATCCATTCCTCGTGTCTCTACCTCCTCAATGCAACGGCTTACAATTGCAGGAAGCATCCTCTTTTCGTATTCGCACCGGGCGATCAGATCTGAGCCGAACAGGACCGAAGCGTCGACCTGCTGCGTGCTACCGTTCTCATGTTGCATCGGCCTCATCTTACCTTTTGGATCGTTTGTAGGGTTCTTGCCGCCGAACCAGCCTCGCGGCGGAGCCTCTTCCCGGCTCCTAAGCGAGTTCGACATTGTTGTCATTGATGCAAAGTCTGGTTGGGTGTGAGTAGACCCGTACGGGGTGCCAATGACTTTGATGTTCATCTCATCGGCTGGCTTCGACTCCGTCGGACCGAACGCGCCTTTGAATCCTTTCGTGACATTCTTCGTAATTGCCTGGCCACCCTTCTTCCAGTTGGAGAATTTGGTGGCTTTGCCGGTCTTGCGAATGTTGACGACCTGTGGTTGCGCCAGGGTGGCCTCGGAATCTGCCTCGTGCAGATTGGAGTACGAATGCTCGTGAATGACCTCACGGGCGTCGACAGATATATCAGACTTTCCACCCTTGTGGTTGGCATTATAAATACCTAGACCATTTGCCGGCGACCGTGCAGCCTCAATCGATTGATTACCCATGTGCTGCTTGTTGGTTTTGAGTGTTGATTGAATTGACTCAATGAGGTTTTGGTTCATGTCGGCAAGCTTCTTGTTCTGCGCACTCAAAGACTCGTACTCTTGGAACCCCTTGTCTTTCATCTGAATCAGATTGGATATCTCATCCGTGAGGGCCGTGCGCTTCGAGATGAGCTCTTCAATTTGGCCGCCGAGCTGGTCTTTCAACTTCTGGAGTGAATTTGCAAAGTCTCGCAGAACGTCCGACTTTAGTTGGTTTATATCCATGGTGGATCCGCTGTTCTCTTTGGCTTTCTTGAGGTGCTCGGTCATAATCTCGAGCTCGCGAATGACCATCTCACGCTGGGTGTCAAGAACGGCCATTGTGTTTCGCTTTTCTCTCAGCATTGTGTTGGCCTGTTTGATGTCGGCAGCGCTGTGCACGGTCTCCTGCAAGCCATTCTTCTCGGCCTCGAGTTCAGCGATTCTTTGTTGCGCACGGCGAAGCTCGTTCCTTAGATTGACGGCCTCTTCATTGGAGTTTGGCGACGCAATTGTCGGGCTGCTGATATCTATGGAGCCATTAGTGGGCCATTTCTTATGCCCATGGCCACGAGAGGTTATTGAGCCGCGGTCGCTGTGACTCCGGCCGTGCCCTTTCATAGCGTTGGAGACTTTTCTCAACATACCACCCTCCTTTTCATGCCCCTCCTGGTTCGAAAGCAAACGCGCAAAATCTTCGTCCATGGAGAAATCACCCTGTGCACTGTATCTCGGCAAGCCACCAGTAGAGTAAACTGTGGTGGAACCATCACTCTGCAGGGTACTAACAGATTCGGATGTCTTGTGATTTTGAGGTGCCGGTGGAGGCTGCGGGGGTGCGCGTGGAGACACAAAGGTGTCCGTAGAAGGCGGGGGGCGTCTCCCTGCCGCGCGCTGAGGTAGTCCTGGCGGGTCCAATATCTCCTTGTCGTTTCCATAGATGCCGTTCTGTTGACTGTACGATGAGGTGGCAGATGGCTTTCGGTCGGGCTGCGGCATAGTAGGAGTGGTCGGAGAAGGCCCAGAGATGTCCTTTCTCGATATTGGAGCAGAAGTCTTCATGGAAGAATTGGTAAGTGAATCGCCACGTGCTGGTCGCTCGACCTGCGGTCTTTGCTGGGTCGAACCGAAGGATGAGCTCGAGGTCGTGGACAAATCGTCACGGCTGGTATCCACGGAAGCCGTTGACTTTCCAATCGCCTCGGTGGGTTGGTTAGCGAGCCTTCCAGCTAGATCTGTGGCTGGAGAGCCACGCGATGGCGAGCGAGCGGTGGAGTTCTTGCGCGCTTCCGCCCTCTTGTTCTTGGGCACTTCTTGAAGCTTGAAAGCTTCTGAAGATTGCGACGGAGCAGGTGACGCATGCTGGCTTCGAGTTCGGTCGGCAGTAACAGCGGGTGGGTCGCTGATGTTGTCCTTGCGCTTTCGAAGCGTGTCCACAAGCTGCTCCGAGGGCTGCCTCCCCTTCTCCTGGTACGCAATATGGGGGCTTGTAGGCTGTCGTTCTGCGGATGCCGACCGAGATCTGTTCTCCTTGAGCATTTCTCTGTGGCCACCCACGGGGCGGTTAAAGTAGTCACGAGCAGACTTGCCCTCGGCCCCTCTGCTGTGTGCATTGTTGATGGGCGACGGCCCTGGCGCGGGGTTTGGGTCCAATGCGAAAGGGAGAAGAGTGCCGTTGTCATCGCCAGTATCGGATGCTTCAGAATGATTTTTCTCTTTGTACGTGCTCGCAGGCAGAGTTGTGGTATCTAAGGGGGATTTGTCAGTGAGAGGCCCAGCACGCGAATGGGTGGTGTGTGAACTGGGGGCAACGAAATAGCGCATACCCCTACGGGCGTCGGTCTGGGACGCGGGGGACGCGTCACGCCTAAAGTTGGCAGGTGAGGAGTCATTCCGCCTAGGTTGAGGCGGCCTGGGAGACACATCAGTGGTGGTGGGCTCTGAAAAGATGTCGGAGGGCGTGTCGATATCAGGCGTGAACTGGGTCGCAGCGCTCGGGGGGAGGGCGGGTAGCGACTTGTCTACTTTTGCTTGCACTGAGGACGAGGGCGGTTTTTTAGTTTTCTTTCGACGGCGTGCCATCAGAGACTCATGGCAGGACATGCAAAAGATACCTTGCGATGTGCGGGCATATCGCAGGTTCTCGATCTTGCGCTTGCAGTTCCTGCATCGGAAGCAGTTTGCGCAAAAGGCCTGGTCGCCCGTCAAGATGGCCAGGTCCTCAATCTTGTTGCCGCAGTGGTTGCAGCTGTATGTGCAGTTGTTGCAGATGAGCGAGCCATCGCCGAGCAGCAGCAGGTTCGCGTCCGAGTCGAGCAGCGTGCCGCAGGTGTTGCAGCGGAAGCAATCGATGTGCCATCGGTTCCCGGCTGTCGCACGTCAGTGTCTGTAGCGAGGCAGGCGCGCGGCCGGGTGCGGTGGCCTAGGGCAGGTGCATACCTAACTCGAATGCCTTGCCTTCCTCGAGGATCTGCGTGGCCGTTAGCCTGCGGCGACGAGGCAGTGATAGGTCTTGTTCTCACCTCGCCGCATCCCTTGCACGGGTAAACGACATCATCCTGGTCGAGCGGAGACTCTGGATAGCCTCCAGGCGACTCCATTGCGCCCTAGACTGCGAGTGCGGCCTGCGGGCGTGGCAGGCGGGCGGCGGTGGTGGGGGGCGTGAGGGCGAGGCGGCACACGGCTCTGAGGACCCTGAATGCGAGCGCAGCAGCTCGTCGTCGCGGTGATGGATGGCTACGCAAGCAACGCAGCGCCCGGGCTAGCAGTCGCGCTGCACGGCGGCTGTGTAACGCACTTGTCGCGGGCCTGGCGCGGCTCGCAGCGAGGAATGAGGGCGGGCGGCGGTGAAGTCTGGTGCTGGGCAGCTGGCAGTGGCGACGGCAGCGCGGTGAGAGCAGCAGACGGGCTTGACCTGACAGTCTGCACGTCGTCCCCATCCACCTGTCCCGCTCTCCTGCGAAGTGGAGCTCAGCCAATGGGTCGCCATGTGCGGCAGTCAATGCGCCCAAGCCAGACTCTGCGGGTGCAAGGGTCCTTCACAATTTCAGTATAAATCAGCGCGCGAGGCACTGGCCCGGTTGGCAGCCCCATGCGACACGCCGCCAATTTCTGCCTCTCTGCCGCTGCGTTCTCGCTGGCAGACAGCCTGGCGAGCGCAGATGCAGCGCTGACCGTCGGTGCCAGCTCAGCCGCAGCGCATCCCAACGCGCACCGCACTGGGCCCGAGATGTGAAACGACCTGGCCCTGACCCGTGGAGTGGCACGCCAGGCCTGGGCGGGCAACACTCAGGGCCGCTAGGGCCTCCACATCGAAGATCACGTCGATTGAGCGCCGCCCCTCTTAGTATACATAGTATCAACCGGCTTGTTGATAGAGCATCGCTTGACTCGCGAGCAGATTGGTGGCTTTGGGGCTCGACACCTGCGCTCACGACGCCCACCTGCAGTCTACACACCGTTGCTGTGCCCACGCCTGCATGCCATCTCGCAGTCGCTGTCGCAGGACCCACCGTGGCCCCCGATGCAGTACACCAAAGGTTTGAGTCCGCTGTGTTGCCCTACGTTAGGCAACACGTGCCCATTCCAGTGTATACTTGCACGTTTCTGTAGCTTCGTCATCTAGCTCGTTTCTCAAACAGCCATTTCCAGGCACGCGCCCAAAATAGAGACTACCATCGATGGACGCATCAGCTCTCGTCATCACCTCTCACGTCGGCCCTTTGCCATCGCCCGAGCACCACCAGTCATGCCACCATTGCCAGGAATTACCGTGACAAGCGCGACCAACGTCCGCGTATAGCTTCTACAAACGCGCAGTTTGAGCCTCCGTGCTCAACTTCTCCACCGCAATGATCGCTGACAGGGCGCATATCTGGTCACGAAGGAAGGAGCAGTCGAGGCCTCAACCCCGTCTGCACAACTCAAACCTCGTCTCAGTGCATGGCAACAGTGCGGTACGCGCCTATACGTGCCCTCGAACCCAAGCATCGAGGTCGCCTTACTTCATCCGCAAAGGAGATTGAAGGGTCGCATGCAATATGCGCGTCACGGCCTAGTGCACACAAACGCAGCTGCAGGGCAATCAACCCCAGAGCCGCCTCTCATCTGTATGAACTGCCGCTTGTACGCGACGAAGCTTTGTCTGGTTCAGTCTGGTTCAGTCGGGCAACATTTACGACTATCCTCTTACCGTGATCTCGGCTAGCATGCTCCTGATACCCGTGGCTCCGAGAGGATCGCGCGCTTTGTTTCATCTTGCCGGCGGATGAACGTCCCCTGAACGGCCCAACCCTTCGGGGATAGATCCGCAGCCACACGCTCACGGCCTCTTGTTCAGGATTGTTTCTAAGCAAAATTTCTGGGCAGGGTCCAGCAGCGCATTTCAATGCCGTTGAGTTCCTCGAGTACGGGCGATGCGCGACCTGGAGTTCTCCTACTGTTACCGTCGCACCTGCCGCATCCGACTACTTGCTTCGGGAGAATTCCGCACACTGTTCAGACTGGACTCAGACACCTGTCGAGATATCTTCGACAAGCCGGTAGCCACTGACATTCCCGACGTGCGTTCGTACGGCTGACTGCAGCATCCTATGGCGAACATTGTGATCAAGCAGATCCTCACCCATCAAACGTACACCTCACGCGCAGATGACAACAAGGACCAACGCCAGCTCCTTTGTCATACACTAACAAGTATCAAAACGGTCCACAAGACGCTGATCATTGATGCTATCTCATATCTTGCTTCCGGTCTAGGGCATTCGTGATTGAGGATGACACATCACAACATAACGTGCTTCTCTCCGACATACCGCTGCAATGAAACCGGCCTCCCATCATCATGTGATACAACTGGCCTGTCCGTCAGGGCGCGCACACATCTGAGGTCTTTGCAGAAGTCAATACTTCGCAGTAGCTGACACCAAAGAATGAAGCTACAGTGATCCCGCACACACGGCATTACAGCAAGATTGTCCCATGGTCGAGGATTCGATACGCGTGCCCGATGATCTCCGGCCTTTCAACCGGCAAACATCTTTTCCATCCGATCTTCCGCGCCTCTGCGACGCCATGTACGAGTCGGTATGTCACACAAGTTAACGTGATTCGTATTCTTTTCGCCCAGGTCTCATTTGGTAAACCCTACGGTGTCGCTACCCATCATTGAGAAGGAAAAGATACTGATCTTTATCATGCAACATCCTTGACGCCGGATACTCGTGCACACCAAGGTGTCAAGTCACCTGACATAGAATTTCTGCTCGCGTTGCACGTAGGACATACCGACTTCGATTCGAATTCGCAAGGTCGATGGAAGTATCCAAGAGCGGTGGAGAAAGGACGCAGATCGAGCCGACATCGGGATCCCTTGTTCCAGAACTTGTTTTTGGGATGAATCATGGCCTAAAAGCGCTTCGACCGGTTTCGCGGAACGACCCTTCACGATAGCCACAATAGCCGGCGCCAGGTGAGTCGAGCAGGTCCTTGTACCTTACCAGGACTCCATCGACGGTCACCAATAGTCCCTCCAGTAGTGGCCGCTGGCCACGTCCAACATATGGTTACTCTCCGACTTCAACTCTTGGACGCAATTACCAAGGGCAAATAGCTAGAGCAATACCACGGGAGTACCCATGGTTTAGGGAAGATACTCACAACAAAAGCCCCTCTCATCGATCGACCATCGCAATGTCGAATGGCTTATTGGCTATGCCTGGTTTGAACGTTCAGCTGCCTCGCCAAGTCGAGCAAAACAAAGTTTATATCTAGTATTGTCTCTTATAATATCTTCACATTGGTCAACCCAGGAAGGCTGCACTGCCAGCTTCGTTAGATTGGCCCGGAAACTAAAGCGTGCCATGCACCGGATAGTCTATAATACAGGTGGATGAAAAGGTGGTATTTGAGGGCGCCAGGCCAGACGGAGATGTGTTGAAGAGTTGGGGTATATGAAGGGGAGATCGCCCGCACTTGCATTTTCATCCGCACATTCAATCATCACATACATCATGCGCACCTTCATCAAGTTTCTCCTGGTCCTGCCAGCCGTATTTGCTGCTCCAACCCTTGAGCCGGAGACGATTGCGGGCTCATACATCTTCAAGTTGCGCAAAGGATCAGCCCTTGGGCCTGTCTCCAAAGCTGTGTCCAATCACCTCAAAATCAAACCCGCTCGCGTGTACTCACTCGGCGATTTCCAAGCGTTCCATATCAAAGGCGTCCGATCCACGACTGGTCTCCTTGAAAAATTTGGTCAGATCGAATCGATTGAGCCTGATGCGAAGGTCTATGCTTCGAAGCTGGAGACCCAGACGAGCGCACCATGGGGCCTGGGAAGAATCAGTCATAGTAAGAATGGATCCACTGAGTATGTGTACGATGGCACCGCAGGTGTGGGTACCTTCGCTTACGTCGTCGATACTGTGAGTATCTTTTCTCTCGTGTCAACATGAAGACCACGTCAAGGTTCAAGGGCTGGTGAAATGCTCTATACCTAAGCCTGAGGTGACTTCAGGGCTGTGTCAAAAATCCTGCCCGCTACAGTATCGCTTGTCTCCACATTGACGCGGAGACCTCTTTTGTCCTGACAACACGTTCTGACAACCTGCAGGGTATTCGCACAACTCACAAAGAATTCGGAGGCCGTGCAGTCTGGGGATCCAACCATGTCGACGACAACAACACAGACGGCAACGGTCATGGTACGCATGTCGCTGGCACAATTGGCTCAAAAACATACGGCGTTGCGAAGAACACAACGCTCGTCGCGGTAAAAGTTCTCGATGCCACCGGAGCTGGGGCGATTTCCGGCGTGATCGAAGGCGTGATCTGGGCCGCCAACGACATGGTGGCAAGAAACCGCACTGGAAAGGCCGTCGCCAACCTCAGCCTTGGGGGTGCGGCCAGCGCGTCCCTGGACAAGGCCGTTGCTGCCGCCATCAAACAAGGACTCTTCTTCGCCGTTGCTGCAGGTAACAGCGCTATACTCGCTTCAATGGTCTCTCCAGCTCGTGTACCAGAGGCATGCACAGTAGGTGCAACGGACCAGTACGACAACCTCGCCTCCTTTTCCAACTGGGGCCCCAGCGTGGATATTCATGCACCGGGCGTGAATGTACTGAGTACGTCGAACCAGGGTGATACCGCCACGGCTACCTTGTCGGGGACGAGCATGGCGGCCCCGCATGTTGCTGGCCTGGGAGCGTATTTTCTTGCTCTTCCGGGCAACAAGCCGACACCTGATGAGCTTTGCAAACACATCAAAGACAGAAGCACGAAGAACGTGATCAATACTACACTGGCTATCGGGCTGGTCACGACAAAAGATTTGGCTTACAATGGCAGTGGTAAATGAGGGGAAGGACGAGAGAGCCGTTTTGGGCACTTGGAAGCATGGAGGCGCTGGTGTCAGTGGGAGGAGACCCGAGGCCATATCTTAGTGACGACCCTTCACGCTCATTATCCGGAATTTCGTAGTTGCTAGCAATGGGGAATCGAAAATATCTGGAACTGGTCATGACAACGTTGTAGTTACTTGCAACGCGGCATGGGCAGGCGCGATGGACTGGCCGAGCACGCCGTCTGCGTGAGTTGCCTTGGTGAAGCGCAGAGGAAGGAGCAACGAACGGAAGCAACGCGCTGAGAGTCGGCGCGTCTCCGCCCTTGCAAACCCACTGCCCGCTTCTCACTGCTTTGCTCCATGTACAACCTCTTGCCTCTCCAGCGTCCACCTGACACCCACCAAGCACACACGTCTGTACCTTGTTGTCACTGCCACCCATAGGCTTTTATTGGTTGTTGCATCCGGGTTGTTGCATCCAGCTCATCGTCATGTTCCTCCACGGCTCTGTCTTCGATAGCCGCTACAAGCTGCAGCCCCTAGCCCTAGCCACGAGGTGCTACACCGCTGTTATTTGTAATGGCCTTCCCGACTTTCTCGATGTATTCGATGAAAATTGTGGCACGAAAACATACGTCCGCTCGCTTGCTTTAGCTGTTGTCGAACTCTGCGTTCCTGATATCTACGTCATGGATTAGTGGCATACTCTACTGTCTTTATTCAGGCTGACGCTAACAACCTTGCAGGATGCTATGGACTGGATGCCCATACGCCGAGAGCGGAACTGGCATTCATGGTCATCGACGTTCTTTTTGACAACGAATATGTCTCTGTTACGGAATCCGCAACCGATCAGCCGGTGCCTTATAGATGCATGATGGTTCGAGTTACCCCAGGCTACTCTACTACACTTCTATACCTGGAACGCTGAAATCCATCTATTCGAACAGAGCAACGAGAGGGCGCCCCATTTATACCCAAAAGCAACACAACACCACTTTCAGAACGTACTCATGTCACCCTCGCTACTCCATAGTCTTCCTGGGATCTCCTTTAGGCCACCACACCATCGGAAACACCGGCACTCCAACGGCGGCTTCCCCCTCCGCCGCCTCACCAGTACCATCCACCTCACCTCTCCCCAGCACAATCGTCTCCCCAACATCCACAAACCCACACCTCCGATACACCCTCCTACTCGCGGCACTGCTCGCCTCCAACCACACGGGCTTCCCCTCCCTCTGCGCCCTCTCCGTCAACTCTCCCAACACACTTTGCGCAAGCCCCTTCCCACGATGCTGCGCCGCGGTCCAGATGATGGCGACGTAGTAGTACGTTTCGCCCTGTGCGAAGACGGAAGCTTTGGCGGCTTCAACGGGGGTGATGTACCCTTTCTCGAACTTTTTCCACCCTGACAGCCCGAGGGAGAAGAACACCCGCCAGGCGCCGCGGAGAAGGAGGAGGGATATCCAAGAAGGAACGGGGATACCGAGGAGGGATTCGCCTGGCGGGAGGATGACGGCTGTGCATTGGGGGTTTAATTCCGCGTCTTGCTCTTTGTCTTCTTCTTTCGATGCTTGTAATGACGATTTTGAGGTTGTAGTGGGATTCGACGCGGCAGCGATGAAGAGCGCGCGGTTGCCGTGGGAGGCTGCCAGGAGCTGGGACCGGATGATGCGGTAGGTCAGCAGGGGGCGGGCGTACCAAGGGGTGGCGCCCTCTATGTAGGTGAATACGGGGTCGGTGGTGAAGGCGCGGGCGAGGAGGTGGGAGTAGATTGGGTGGTTTTTGTGGGTTGTTGAGATGGTGGTTGGAACTTTGGTGTCGGACGTTGGCGGTGGCATTGTGGGCAGAATATGTCGAGGTTTTGTGTGTATATGCGGATGTGGATGTTCCGTGAAAGATGGGTGCGGCGTAGTTGCGTTGTGTGTGACCGGGCGTAGTTCTCTTTTGTGTGATTAATTGCGTTGATGCATTTTCGAGAACGTCCCCACCAGCATATATACATCTCGCACCACTGAACTTAAAACGAGCACGACGCGTTTATGGTTGGGGTTGCGAATGCTGCGGCGAATCGGGCGGCGCTCGCAATCCTCGCGATGCGCGGCTTCCGTGATGGTGCCGTGTCCATGGAAGTCATTTTGCCAGATGAGGAAATTCATGTAGCTTTAGCGCGGTCGGCCGAGAACAAGGCCGTACATGGTGTAGCCAAGACTGGGGGGTGCCTAATTGGTGAGTAGGCTGTGCTTACACCAAGACTTCCGAGGTTTTGAGGAAAGCATGGGCATGCCAGCAACATCCTAGTCCTGTCATAATCCTTAGGTCGTGTGCGATGCTCACGTCACCACGTTTAGTGCAAGTGAAGGACGTATACTGATAGAGCGAATGATCTTTACTTGTTGATTACGAACAATGTAGCGACAGCGTGGTGGTGAGAGACAAAATGACAGTGGTCACACTTCCCCACGTAACCGGATGATTTGCACTCTATTCACTGTTCTCCGCCTTCCTCTCATCAACAATCCTCAAAGCCTCCTCGGCGGCCTTGACGCCGCTTAGTGCCATCGCGCCGAAGGTAGGCCCCATGCGGTTGGCTCCATCGACTTCGCTCAACTCCATGCCACCCACAATCAACCCCTTGACGATCTCCCTAGTGCGCTTCACGATCGCGTCCTCGGCGGTGCGCATGTCCAAGCCCCTCATGCCACCAAGCTTCTCGAGCTGCTGCATGCTGACGAGACGCTTGACGGAGAAGGCACCGAAGGGGCCATCATGGCCAGTGGTGGAGATGACAAGTGGTGCGTTGATCGTGTTGGGGTCCATGCAGGACTGGTCGTCGTGGTGCATGGAGACGAGGGTCCAGTTGGTGACGACACCAGCGATGCGGACCGCGTTGGGGTCGGAGGCGGTCGGGTTGGGGCGCGTGATGAGATCCTCAACCGCAGTCGCGTTGAAGAGCTTGACGTTGGGGAAGGACAGAACTTTCGAGAGGAGGGTGGAGGTGAAGAGGGCCTAAACGGTAAGTTAGGCTCTGGTGAGATGGTAGGAGAGGGACTGTGAGACTCACGGCATGCTTCACTACAACGAAGTCGCCCTCATCTTCGTATGGAACGCCGAGGTCGTTCAAGAAAGCCTCGGCGGGCTTGCGCATGACCATGGCGCTGAAGAGCTGGCCACCGAGCCAGGCTCCACCACCGGGAGCGACACCTGCCTCAATGATTGCGATCTTGAGGTCTGGGCGCTTCTTGGCGAGCTCGTAGGCAGTGCTCAGTCCGCAAGAGCCTGCACCCACGATGACGATGTCAGACTCGGCGTAATTATCAAGATCGGCGAAGTAGCGTCGGGCTTGTATGGTCAGTCTAGATGCTCAGGACATGGACGACAGGCGAAGCCTTACTCATCGCGCGGGAGACCTGGCTCTCACGGATGGGAGAGAAGGTGAAGCTCTCCCAGTTGTCCTCCATCTCGGCCAAGGTCTTCGTCTGGCCATTGGCGGCCGGCTTGACCGCAAGGTTCTTCTTGACGGGTACACTAATGTCGCGCACGGCGATGGGGTTTTCAAAAGTAGCGGCGGGAGGAGACATCTTGACGGATTATCTCAAGGATGCGGGAAGCCTGCGAACTGTTAAGGTTGTCCTCGAGCGGTAGGAGTAGGAAGGCATGATCCTTTCGCTGGTATTATCCAGATCAAGTTGGAACCGTATAATCTCAGAACGAATCCAGCACCCGCTTCACCCGCGTGATCCCCAGGAACCCGGAGGAACCCGACGGGTGGAGTGTGTGCTGGAAACGAACACCGGTCCATGCTCAGCATACTTAACACTGATTTTACCTTGATGCGGTTGGGATAATGCCCGCGCACAGAACATGGCTTCGTACGTGACGAGCGCCATACTTTAGTGGAGTCTGGGGGTGTATTAGTATCTACTGCAAATGGAGGAGTGCAGAGGGGAGTACGGAGATCAATTGCTGTAATGGCGATGTCTGGGAGCAGTGGAAGAGGAAGAGAAGGTTGGAGGGGCAGTCGCGGTATTTCAGCATGGAGGGGCTCCTGCCGCGGGAGGGGTAATGGCGGCCTAGAGCTGCACAATGAGCTAGTGTGGACGTCAATGCCCCACGGCTTAGCAGTCGCTAGAGGCGCTATTCGTTCGGGCGTGCTGGGGAGCTGTTGTGATAGATGAAAGCGGAGCCGGTGATGAATTCTAGCGCGCAGGATTGGTGGTGTGAGTGCTGTAATGCATCGCTAAGAACAGCGGCAGTGACGGATCTTCAAGGCTTGGGACAGAAGGAGGACGGGCGCGTTTCGCTGCACTGTGTAAGCACGCAAAGTTTGGTCTGAGCTCGCACGCAGAGAATGCTCCTGGGACAAGCCCTAAGGTGTGGTGGGCACAGAGGGCGCACGGGAATCCACCACGGCAAGCTCAGGATGCTTTCAGGCAACGGCGTGAGAGAGCGTTGCGGGTTGGGCCTGCACCTGCTGTGAGTAAAGGCTGAGGGCACAGTGCAGGGACTGATGAAAGCCTAGGAGTCAGCACTTCCGTTGTTCGGCGTCGCAAAGCCCGCGGTGCGGCGTGTATCGCGGTGCTGCAGCCAATGCTAGCACTGCGAAGAGGCGCGCCTGCGTGAACGGGCGCCGTTTGCGCCATTTTGCAGCAGCCTCCCTTGACAACACAGCGAATGCGGTGCGCTGGCGTCGTGTATAGGGCTGCAAGGCGCCGATTCGTTGTTGGGACGTGTGGGGGCGGCTAGCGCGACTGGTTGCCGATGAAACGAATGGCCTAAACACGGCCAAGCCAAGCGGGAAGCCGACGCTGGACTGGCGGGCCGGGGTCAAACAACAACACGACACACACACCGTCTGCCTCATGTACCCCGCAGTCCTCGACACACCACAATAACACTCGCCCACCATGGAGGACCAAGTAGCGGCTCTCCTCGCGGCCCTCAAGAAGCCCTCGACCAATGTTGACACGCGCCTGCAGCTGTTCGCTGCCGTCAAATCCTCCATCAAGCATGGGCGCGTCCCAGAAGCCTGCCAGGACTCTACCTTCGAATGCATCTGCATTGCCATGAGCGCCGCCACCTCGGCCGCCCTGGTCTCCACCGGCTTCGCGACGCTGAGCCACTTCATCAAGCGCCTGCAGCTGCAGGACGAAACCTCCATCATCACATCGCAGTCCGGCCGCCTGCTTGCCATTCTTGTCGACCGCCTGGGCGATGCGCGCGAGAGCCACCGACACGCCGCCGGCCAGCTCCTCGCCGATCTGCACCCATTGTGTCCTGCGCAGGTCGAGACGGTCATCCAGAATGCCATGAAAGGCGCGAACCCGCGTGCCAAAGAGGCCTCGATGCCCTGCCTCGTGAAGGTATGTGCGCCAATTTTTCCAAAGACATGTGACACTGGGCTAATGCGCGCGTCCCAGATGAACAAGACCGACAGTCTGCCGTTCAAGTCCTATGTGCCCCAGCTGGTAGCCAACCTCGAAGATGCCGACGCGGGCGTTCGCGAGGCTGCCAAAATTGCGGTTGTGGAGCTTTTTAGGTAGAACCCTCTGCCTCCATGCTGTGTCGCTTGCTAAATGGTTTGCAGAACTGCGCCAGAACGCGCAAAGGTAGATCTGAGAAAACAGCTTGTAGCTGCCAACGTACGCAAGACCATTGCGACCTACATCACTTCGCACATGGACGACGCCAGTCCCGTCGAAGCAGAATTACCACCAGCTCCGGTCCGACCACTCCCTACCGCACGCGCACACACACTACAGCCTGATACAGGCTTCGCTGACAGCATCCTCAGCGAGGCGCCCCCACCGTCAAATGAGCCTGTTTCCATGGACCCGCTTCATATCTACACGCAGCGCGAGCTGGAAGACATCTTTCGCGATATGGGACCGCCCTTTGAAGGTAAAGAGTCGGAGCAGAACTGGATAGCACGAGACAAGAATACGACCAAGTTGCGACGGATAACAAAAGGCAACGCGCCGGGCGAATTCCACGGTGCATTTGTGGCAGGGATCAAGTCTCTTTTGGACGGGATCTTGAAAGTCGCAAACTCTTTGCGTACAACAATGTCATCCAACGGATGCCAGCTGGTGCAAGACCTTGCCAATACTTTGGGATCCGCGATTGACCCATGGGTGGAAATTCTACTCCAGACCTTCATCAAAATGTGCGCCGCAACTAAAAACATTGCTGCGCAAAACGGAAACAAAACTGTAGAGGCCATCATGTCGAACGCATCCTACACGACGCGTCTGCTGCAGCACGTTTCTTTCGCATCGCAGGACAAGAACGTGCAGCCGCGAAGCTTCTCTTCGAATTGGGTCAAGGCCTTGATTCGCAAACACAAAACACAGATCGAGCACTCTGGAATGGACACAATCGAAAAAATCCTGAAAAAAGGACTCGCAGATGCTAACCCCAAAGTTCGAGAAGTCTATCGAAGCACCTACTGGACATTCGCCCTTGTCTGGCCCCAGAAGGCTGAAGCGTACGTGTCCAGTCGTTTGATATCAAAGCGCGCTAACATCTGTATAGAATTTTTGATACACTTGAGAAGCGCGAGAAGACCGGTCTGGAAAAAGATCCCAACAATCCAAACACATCACTTGCATCATCGCAAAGTAGTGCTGCCGCGTTCTCGAAGTCCGTGGGCCCTGGCGCTGGACGCGAATTGTTGAAGGCGAAGATTGCTGAGCAAAGGAGAGCAAAGCTGGGTGCCGTGAAAGGTGTTCCCGAACGCCCCAATTCTGCTCAAGCCAGTTACTCACCTGTGAAATCTGCATCAGCAAAATCTCTAGGATCCTCAAAGTCGTCGTCAACCACTGCACCAGCGTCATCTGGTATGGGCAGACCACCTTCGGCACTTGGAAGCGCAACCAAATCAGCATTGTCAGGTAACGGTACTGGCTCTTTGATGAGCGGCACAGCTAGACGACCAATGCGACGACCTGAACTACATAGGCCCGCAACAGCCGATCCTTATGCAGTACGGCGTGCCGCTACAGGCAAGGTGACTCCCTCAATGACGACTCCCGAGAAGACTCCCGCTCCAACTACGACTAAGAAAGCCATTGCACCTAAAAGCATCAGTCGTCCACGAGCGCACACTCAGAACAGCCCAAGCGTCAGCCCTGTGCGTAGCAAGTCTAGACTTGGTGAAGTTGCAACGCACCGCAATGCGCCCAGCATAAGTTCCCGACACGGTAGCCCAGCCATCAGCCCTTCTAAAGACGAGGATCTGACATTGGTCAAACCGTTTGTGCGTTCGCAAAGCCACCATGAACCCAGTGGCATTGCATTTCGACATCAACAGAGTCCCAACGCTTCTGTCGACGTCGACGTACTCGATATGGGAGACGAGGATAATTTCACCATGGTCATACCGAATCTCGGCAGGCCTCAAGCTCACGCCGCGCAGCGCAGTCCACCCAAATCGACTGCGCCGGCCAGCCGGTTGGCGGTAGGAAGTCCCCGCAACTCGCCTTTGAGGAGCCCTAAGTCTATGGGTGATGTTGGCGTCGGGGCTGCTCGGAGCATTCGCATGCGATCGCCGGATAGGCCAAGCACACGAGGCACGGACGCACAGGAAGAGGTCCAAGTTTATGAAGATCCTTTTGTGGGCGAGGAACCCACTACTGTTTCTACAGAAGGCGAAAAACCAGTTTTGGAAGAGCTGCCGTTGAATGAGAAGAATGCCGAGCGTAGACACAGCTTTCAGAGCTTGGATCGTGACACTATGATGGGCGAGGCAAATGGAACACCCGTGCGCGGCCACCACAAGACTACGAGCACCGGGAGCGTCCTGCACACAGATCCAGGGGAGGCTAACGGCCCCGAACTCTCCAAGAACCGACAACTCCTTGCCAGCGGTATCAAGAAAATTCAGAATCAAACGGTCGAGGCACACATGTTCCGACGACTTCAAGATATGGTCAAGTCTAACCAGGATATCTGGGGTTCGAACGACGAAAAGTTCAGCGAATTGCTTCTGGCTTGCCTGGAGTATCTCGAGATTCCAGCCGATCTTCTAAAATCACCTCCCGCGAAAATTGCCAACCTGAAGGTTCAGGCACTAGCGACCATTCGCGCTATGCTCTCTTTGTATCGCAAAGAGACGGCACGTCACTTCTCTCGTGTGCTTTGCACTCTGCTGCAGACAAAGTCACAATATGAAAACAGCTCGCACATTGCCATCGACATCGAGGCCACCGCCGACGAGATCGTTCGTTACGGTCAGACGTCGGAGTGCTTGGACGCCGTGCTTTCCCTAGTCGAAGGCACGCCTGCATCTACGCCAACTGCCTCTCCCAATTCGAAGTCCTCTTCGACCTCCTCGGCATCAATCCCATCTAACCGGACCACGACCATGGCTCTCAGCACGTTATCTTCGCTCATCCAAATCTCCGGCGCGAAAAACATCCCCTTAACGCAAGAACAGACCGCCAGACTGGGCAGGCTAGCTGTACGATGTCTGGATGACACCGACGCTGACGTGCGCAAAGCGGATATTGACGTCTGCGTCTCGCTGCATGAGCGCATCGGTGGCGACAAGGAAGTATTTTGGAAGGCTGTTGCCGGCGCAAGAGAACAACACCTCAATCTTTTGACGTACTATCTTGCGAAGCGCAGCAAAACTTAGAGAGCTTTGTTTTCTTGGCCACGAAGGTTGAGGTAATGGGAACATCGGCTAGCCCACCCAGATCCCTTCAACGCCTCGTTCGCTTTATCATCTCGTTACACTTTCGCTTCGTGCATGGCGTTGGGACTTTTTGGGCTGGGTGGTCTCTTCATAGTGGCGTTGTAAGAAAAGTAGGCGGTTCGGTCCTGGTCTGGTGGCATAATTTCTAACAGTAGCGTTTACTTGTATATCCTGAGCAGCTTCTTCGGGCACTCTTCCGTTTGGTCTTGCTCTGTTAGGAGAAGAAGTAGTCTTGTTTAATATATGAATTTCGGCAAGATCAATCTTTTCTACCATTAATTCGACGTGCGCACCTCGCAGGCTGTGGATTGCGGACAGATGTGCAATTCGAGTGCCATTGCCGAATATGCGGTGCTGTGCGACCCAGCTCCTGCTGCCGCCGGGACCCTAGGTTCCAACTCAGTGCTCATTTCCTACAGATGGGGGAAGTTTTACGGTGTATCTACTGCACGTCGACCCGATATAGTAATGTAGAATTCCTTGAAACCCGCCGCACCGGTGGCCCCTTCAGCCGCATCTTACAAAATGGGGGTTTACATATAAGAGCATTGAAGGATGGCGCTCTGTACTGTACTGATAGATTCCCCCGCCGCCAAGCTGCTCGCTGTGACACGGATCAGGTGCCGAAACGTAGCCATTTTGAGTCAAGTGTACGCCGGACGAACCGTTCCTCGATCCACCACCGACACCCTCCTCACAACAGCCTTGAGCCTCACCGACTGTGAATGCGGCTTGGACAGGCATAGAAATCGAAACATACGGCCGTTGACGACGCATCAGAAGCCGCGTAATGGCGGGTGGCTTGCGCAAGTATCACACTAAGAGTCGGAACGGCTGCAGCCAATGTAAGAAACGAAGGAAAAAGGTAGCGCGTCATCTCTTTACCCTCGTAGGATCTGTAGGAACCATGGCTTCGGAAGGACCCATTCGCCCTGCAAATCGTCGTGGCTCTACTGGAATGTTGCGCCGTTGGCTTACTGGATACAGTGTGACATGCGAATGCCCAAGTGTGGAAACTGCACGAAGTGGGGAACGACATGCGATTTCACAGCGTGGAGCGCGGCGGTTCGTCCGCTAATCGAGAAGCAATTTGCCGAGTCAGTACCTCTACTTCATGCGTGCATACCATGCGCACGAGACAATACCTACTGAACGCTATCGTAGAGCCCTGTCTACAGTAAACGCACTAGCCTACCCGATGCCGTTGGCTAGCTTCGATGCCGACGACCTGGGTCTGCTCCGACATTACGCAACTACGTCTTCCCTTACTCTTGCTCCGAAGGACACCCTCGCCCTTTTTCAGGTCAGCGTACCGGGCGAGGCAAAGTCGCATCTGTTTTTGATGCACAGCGTTCTGGCCTTCTCTGCGCTGCACCTTTCTGTTATCGATACCCATAACCGAGACCGTCACATTCAGAATGCGTTCAAACAGCATCAAAAAGCTCTCGTCTCCTTTCGCGACTCGGTCAAAGAAGTCACTGTTGAGAACGGTGGGGCCATTACCGCTTTCTCGTTCTTGATTCTCGTATACACCATCGGTCTTCCCATTGTTTTTGGTTTCGACGACGCGACCAATCCACTGGACTCCTTCATCGATATATTACATGTACTTCGAGGTGCATGGGCTGCTCTTGGGCCGAGCATGGCAGACGTTGAGAACGGCAACTTGCGAGAGCTGGTCAAACCACAGCCTATCAAACGGAAACCCTGCGTGATGCACGCCATGGGTGCCAAGGTAGTTCGCTCCCTTAGCCATTTTTTGGACACCTCATCCATCGTCGAAGACGAGCATCGACAGACATATCGCGAGGCTCTGATGCATTGGGAGAGGTTCTTCATGAACTCCCCATGCAAGCCACCACTCTGGGCCAACGCTCTCGTGTGGACGATGACTGCACCGCACGCCTACTTCAAACTTCTGCAAGAGAAACGACCATTCGCACTGATCATCTTCGCGAACTGGGCCATCGCGCTGATAAGGGCCCCTAACATGTGGTTCAACGCATGGGCAAGAGAGGTGGTCGCTGATATCTGGCAAATGTCCAGTAAAGAGACCCGGAGAGGGTTGATGTGGCCCGCCGAGGTCTGCGGCATCATTCCGAAGAACTTCCATCCTCCGGATTGCGTGTGCTGGGAATGTCGTGAGGGGGATCCGTATCTGGCGGTCCGCGATTCGGCAGCTGCGGTTTTGGTGGACAGGTCACGGGGGGATATCCCGAGAGACAGTCCGGAGAGACAACTTCAACCCGTACAACCCTACACCATGGTTGAGCAGCCTGCCTTCCAGAATCTGATGAAGGCGGTATGAAACGCGTGAGAGTGCAGTGCTGAGACCAGAGTCTCAGAACAACGAGCCTATGAATTTTACCATTGGGATACGTGGATGTTCCCATACTTTTGCGCGATGAATGGAGTTGCCAACACTCAGCCAGAATGGACTTGAAGGGGAATAGAAGTGTGGGATTGGCGTCACGAACAAGCAACCTGGATGGACTTGAGGTGTCTTCTGCGTAGCCTTTCCAGATGCTGTTCGGATGCTTGGTCCAAGGTGCGGCAAGCGCTGGCGATGTATGACTCCAACGGATTGGGCGGCTTCTTTGTCATTTTCGCTGGAGGACACCTGTGAGATGCTCACTCACCGGAGCCTCATCCTGACCTGCGCCTCTCGCGTGGCACTGGTGTGGCTAGTAGGAGAATCGGACCCTCACTTGTAAGGGAGGAGATCGGAGCGTTGTTTGGCCTTTTCCGTATACGAAGCTACACAACGAATCAAGAAATGCACGTCTAGTGTACGCTGCTACGTCAGTCTCGTCAAGAATGCGGCTCCTTTCCACAGTGCTTGAGTTCACGACGCTGGTCATCACGCACGGACACAAGCCATCGGACTTCCCCTTACTTCGCGCCCGCTGTGGAGCACACCATTCTAGGCGTCCTACAGCTTGGGGCTGGGCATTTGACTCGGGCGAATAAGCCAGGTCTAGACAAGTAGGCGTATAGCGGACTTTGTCGCTCACGAGTGTTCGCAGGTTGGCCACGGCGCCTGATGTGAGGTCGGCATCCGAAGCCCGCAGAGCCAATCACGGCGCCCAAGCGCCGCCTCCACCCTCGCCTTTGCGCTCCCTTTGCCGTCTCGCGCCTCATCAAGCTACGAAATCTATCTAGTGTTTCGCGATGTTCTATGGCGCTTTCGCCCCGCACGTGCACTTGCGCAAACGAAACACCCACGCGCTTGGGAGTTAAGGTTCGCCGATCCATTCTGGGTTGGCCTGTCCACCTCAGTGTCTAATTGCGAGCTGCATCGGACTTCCCTTGGCAACGGTGTTTGCCATCACTCATATAAGGCGCGAGGAGGTCCGAAGGCACGGGTCTCTCTGGTTTCTTTGGCTCTCGCGACCGCTTCTGCCCCGTCTGTTGTCTCACAACGCTTTCGCTCTTTACACTGCCTTTGCTCCACGCACCGCTGCTGGACGCTGCCACTCGTTTAACCCAACTAGCCTTTGTTCGCCTCTGTTCGTCTTTGTGTCAATTCTTGAGCAATTATACATTTCGGCCCGTCCCCATACATATCTCATACCAAGACGTCCAAGCATAGCCAAACTTCTAAACATCACCATCGTGTATCGCACATTGCCAGCCAAGAAAAACACCATCCCATCGAACCCACCATGCGCACTTCCTTCGCCATCTTCGCTCTCCTGAGCGCCGTCCCTACCTTCGCAACCGCCTATCCCGCTTCCAGCTCGTACGACTCCGGCTCCCCCTCTCCCTCTTACGGTTCTGGTTCTAGCTCCGGCTCTACCTCTCCCACCGCTGACGCACCGGTACATACCCACCGACCTACCAAGCTCACCACGACGCACTCCTACTGACATTACTGCCCAGGACTTCCGTAACGACGGCGCTTGCACGCTCTACAAAGCGAAGAACCTTGCCGGCAAGACCTCGCCCACGGACTACACGCCCGTGCCCGCTGATTCCGGATGTCTCGACCTGAGCAGCTTGTACGGCGCCTGGGAGGGCAAGACGCGCAGCTTGGTCGTGCAGGAGGGATACAAGTGTGAATTCTACAAGTAAGTCTACATCGTACCTCGCCTCTGCTCTGATAGGGAAATGCTATATACCAGGCGAAGAAGGTCTTGAGCTGACGGACAATGACACAGCGACTTCAAATGCCCGACGACGGCTAGCCCCCTCTGCCTCAACGCCCAGACCAAGAAGATCACAATGAAGACGCTGCCTAAGGAGTGGGACCAGACGATTAAGAGCGTCAAGTGCGAGAAGCAGGAGAAGCCCAAGCCCAAGCCCAAGCCCAAGCCTGCGCCTAAGCCGCAGCCTACGCCCGTGTCGGGAGGGTCGTCGTACTAGATGTCCTACCGCCCTGTCCAAGATTTTGGTTGTGCGAGGTGAGGCGGCTGGTGTGTGGTGCCCAGGTTGTGGTAGTGGCTACTATGGTTGGGTGGGGAGATTTGTGTCGTGGAGTGTACTGCGCAGTCCGATAGTTCGATACCCTCAATTCCTTTCTCCGCCTGGAGCTCTCAAGGACCTATAATGATAATTCTTGAAAAAGATCCCAGGGTGGTGAAATCTTCGGTACAGAGCGGTGCTGTAGTGCTGAATTTGTGAATGTCGAGGCGATGCCGGCTGAAATCGTCGCTGTTATATAATGCACCGTTTGCGATGGCGTGACGCTCAGCTAACGGCGTGGTGTACATGTCCGTGCTGTCCAACTCCGCTGTTTGCCATCTTCCCGATATTTGGACACCCTATTGCTCGCCCAAGGCAACACACAGCAGGCACTCAAATTCGCAAGAAGCACTCTCATCCGATCTTCATCTTCCGTTCTTGCAATCCCATCTCGCGTCTAATCCCTAGCTGTAGAGGTACTACACTAACTCAAACCCGTTCTCTACCCGCCGTACCCGCCGTCCAACTCCCCTCGCAATCAACCAGCCTCCTCCCACAGGTATAAATGTACAAGGGGTACCACACGTACAGGACCGTTGCTGCAAAGTGCATCGTGCGTGGCTGTGCCTGCGCCCAAAACGCACACACTGGTCCTCTAGACAGACTCAAATAACATTGTCTCCACTATCCCTCATCATTCAAATAACGCTGGAAATTTAGATCCAGATGATTAATATCCATGCCTGGAGTGGCCACGGAGAGTCCGGGAAGGTGCTGCGGTTGCGGACGAGGTAGTCAACGATGTGGTATGCTATTTGCGCCGTGTGCGGTACGAACCGCCCGTAAAGCAGCATCCCGCCCAGATATCCACTTGACGGTTCAAGGAAACAGGCCGCGGATGATGCGAGGGAGAAGGATACATGTGTGGCAAGTCGGGGGACTGTGAGTCTGGGGAATGGGCGGAGCATGGCGCAAGGAGTATGTCTCCGACAGATACGGCAGGCTGAGCTGTTTATGGAGCTCGCTGGCTTGAATGTAAAGTTGGTGCCAGGATAGCGATCCTATACGTAAAGACAACGATGGAGCGCTGCAAGGTGGTCAGTTTGCTGGATTGCAGATAGGGAAGGACAGGGGTTTGTTGAATGGTGAGCGGGTTCTTCAGGTGCCGCGTCTCGTTTCTTGGGCTTTGCTGTATCGAGGCACGTCGCATGATTTACGTCGCGATGGCGAATGAGAGATGTTAACCCTGGTGACGGTCGAGACTGTGTCGTCGAGACTGTGTCGTGACAGGATTTGACATTCTTAGAGATAGCCAGCATCTCCCTGTACAGTTATCCGACTGCCGTGTGCATACGCACTTGTCGAGGAAGCGTATGCACTCAGGAAGGGTCGTGTTCTTGAATCTGTGGGCCCGTTTACATGCAGCGGTCGTTCAAGCATAAGAATGGTTTCCGGTACTGCTGGAGTAGGGAGACGGACTCGCGAGGGAGTGAAAGGGATTATAAGTTGTTGGTCGCTCATTAGGTTATTATAGAGTGGGGGTGCATCGATGCCGGCCGGTGGCAGTGGTGTACCATCATTCCTGCTCAACCATCGATGCCGACTCATCGTCTTGCAAGTCGTCTTTCAAGCACACGAGGAGATGGAGAACCAGTCTTGGGATTTCCAGAAGGCTGGACGTGCCACACAGGCCCTGCTATGAGTGACAGAGAATGTACGCAGAAGTGTGCCCATTTGACCTGCGCGTGTTGTGAGGGGGCTCATGGACCTAGCGATAGTGAAGGTAATAGTAATGGTCATGGTGTGAGTGGTACTGTGGAGTCTGACGTTTTGATCGATGGGGGCGGTGTCTTTGGCATTGGTGTCCTTTCGTGTGCTCAACACACTGGATGAATGCGATGCTATGTGCCTATCTGAGCCCATATATATAGGCAGGCCGCAGTTCAAATTGACACGCCTCATGCTAGATGCAAAGTATCGAAGGAAGGGAAAGAGTTCGGAAACTCTTGGAAAATTTGGATCCTCACTTTAGAAGTAGTCTGACTATTCCGGCTTCCGTCCACAAACAACGTACATCCATAGGGAATTCCTTCCCTCATCAAAAGCCTCATGATACTTTCTCGCGTCCCTAATTGCGTCCTCAACCTCCCCCGCATATTCGGGCCCTGCACTCTCTCCCGCCTTCTGAATAGCAACCGGAATAAGATCCCTCACGAACGTCTCCAAATAATCCGCCATTTCCCTCTCTTCTCTCGTTAGACCATCCCACCGACTGAACGGAACCATGTACCTCGTGATTCTGATGTCCGTAAGGCCGGCTTCAGCAAACAGCGAGGGAATGTTAGCCCCACAGTATAGATCGACATCTTTTAGCGCGAGTAGCTTGCCGAATATGATAGCCCAGGACCAGGGTGAGGGATGGCAGTACGCGTCGGTGGGATGCGATACATTTGCGATCTCGGATATGGTGATGGAGTGCGGGCGGAGGTGTTCGAGTGAAGAGATATCTACAGGAACGTGGTGTATTGCATGGGATAAATCGTGCATTTCGACCCAGCCCTGAAGATCATGTCAGACGCGCTTTCTCGGTCAAACATGAGCGGGGCGTACTTACACCAGGTTTCGTGAGAGAGACACAGCGCTCAACATAGGCCTTCCAATTTGACATGCCCAGCACGAGTAGTCGCGAGAAGATTAGATCGAACGAGTCTTGTTCAAAGCGAGCATCATCGGTGTCCATGATGTTTGCTTGAACGTAGTTGATATTCGATAGCTTCTGTCTGACTTGTGGAACCGCGGATAGGTCGGCGCCGAAGACCTGCGCATTAGGGAAAGTAGAGGCCATCTCATAGGTAACTGCACCTGTTCCGCATCCAATATCCAGAGTCTTTCGCGTAGTGTCTTTCGGTACCGGAGCATGGAAGACTTTGTTGCCCATGAGCTGCCATAGAAGTCTGTGTTGAACTTCTAGTCTTTGATGTTCGATGTTGCTATTTTCGTCAGTCGATATATCGTTCTACCTGATTATAGAAGCAAATAGACAATATGAACCGTGGGGAGCGGGGGCGGACTAACTCGTTCGGCAAAACGTATGCGGCATCAGTGTCATGGAATGTCCTTTCGTCTTCATCCTCAGAGGGCTCGATCTTGTCAATTGCGACGGTTGGGAATTCATCAAGTTTGGAGGAAGAATATGACTCGGAAAGTACTGGGTTTATGGTGGTGCTGGTACTCATGATGGATTTATTGAAGCTGAGATAACGGTGGATGCACTGGTGACAACCTCCATGATCCACAACACTTTATATATGCTTTGATCACACACTTCAGATATATTGAACACTGCCTGGAATGCGAGCTACACCTCGGTGGAGCTTTCCTCGATGCTGCAGCTATCCAATCACAGTCCTCCCCTAGCCGCTCTACGATGCTAGCTGAGCTACGCCGCCAGCCGACATGCTTCGTAAATGACGTCTCGACAAGTCTACCAACAGCAAAGGGGTCTCATAGACGAGGTGCTTTGCGTGTGACTTCGAGTGTGGATCGGTCACCACGGGCCTTGGCTCGGCCCGTCCTAGACGCGACGCCTTGATGGGACAATGAAGATGGCCAAGTGTGTCGACTTGCCACACGCGAGTTGGTTACATAGGACCTGTGGGATGCCGTGGTATTTCGCAGGATCCAATAGGGAGAGGAA
Source organism: Paraphaeosphaeria sporulosa (assembly GCF_001642045.1). Taxonomy (NCBI): domain Eukaryota; kingdom Fungi; phylum Ascomycota; class Dothideomycetes; order Pleosporales; family Didymosphaeriaceae; genus Paraphaeosphaeria; species Paraphaeosphaeria sporulosa. Next base: position 599,935 of record NW_017253370.1, on the reverse strand, counting down.
GTAGTCATGACTGAGCCTGGTCCTACATATAGAATGAGAGGAGTGGAAAATTTAAGATCACCCATGGCCTTATACCAGGTATGGCAAGGTTGTCTAGCAGCAGGCGCCTCGAAATGAATTTCGCCAACGGTGATAGCAAGGGAAGTGATGATCAAGGTAAATGGTGCATGCAATGAAAGATGGTTTGCGCTGAGACTCGAATTATTGAAAATACCTGGAGATACCACCGAAGTACGCTCTGCTTTTGATTTCATCATTGGCTGGTAGAGATTATCCGCGACAGTACTTCCGCAGCGACGTCTGCACACGCCGCAACGGTTATATACATAGGAACCCCCTCCCGTTGCGCTCGCACATGAATAATATGTATCAATTGGTATAGTCACTGGAGCCAAACTACGCCGCATTCCTACAGAAAGCGCCCACGAGCTCATAGCCAAAGTCTCTTCTGTCAGTATACCCTGAGTAAACAAGGACCCTCGTATGTTTATGGCTCATTTTCGCAACAATTCAGCGAGACATATTGAAGATTCTTAGCGCAGCGATTTTGTCTGGTAGTACTATTGAGAGATTCTATGGGCGGAGTCAATATAGTGAACGGAGCCGCCTTGATTCAATCCTTGCATCCAAAGGGTCGAAAGCTGACTCTTGACCATACAAGCCACCATTCTACGTAATCCCCATTACTTCGGTCAACGAACGACCGGGTTCCTATAGTATCCAGAGCTGTCAGGCAATACTCGCCAGATCGGGCTATTCGAAATGTTCACGGGCGATGTCACCAATATCACTTTTGGACGGTGCCACTTCAATCAAAGCGCACTGCAGATCTGATCGAAACGAGAAGATTTAATGCCAACAAAGTACCCAATGTTTCAAAAAGTTTGTTGGGTATACATGTCAACTAGATACGCCACAACAGCAATACCCACAACCAACATACACATCTCAAGTTAACCGACAGTCTGCCCACCCCACACCTCGGCCCCCCTCTTCTTTATATATACGCCCCAGTCAACCCTCATTCCCACCTCCCCCAGCCCATTCACCCCATCCCCCTCCACCCACCCGTCCCACTTCTCCAATCCATAAAGATGCCGCATAGTCGGCCTCCCATGTGGACAGCTCCACGGCTTATCCATACTCCCCATGTGTCTCACGATATCCTCCATCTTGCTCTTCCGCAGCGTTTTGCCGATCATAACACTCCCCCGACACGCTCTGCTGGCGAGCAGCTTCCGGATCTTGGACGGACGCGGGATGTGTTGAGATGTGGAAAGGGAAGAGGATGGAGGATTGTCCATGATGAGGGCGAGGAGCTCGGAGAGGTCGTTTGGTGTGAATGTTACTTCTTTGCTCATAGGGAGGGATGTGAGTTTGAAGCGGTTGAGGGTGTCTGGGTCGGCGGAGGAGTCCTGCTCTACGATGAAGCCGTTGGCGGTGAGGGAGGGTGCGTTGGCGAGGATGAGCTCTTGTTCTACGGCGGTGAGCTCGAGGGGATGAGGATGAACGAGGCGTTGTGAAACAAGAACGGTGGTTGCGGCGAAGCGCTCAAAGTTGTATTTTTCGTCTGAGGCGTGCTGGTCGATGATGAAGAGGTCGGAGGTTGGGGATGTCCGTGTTGGTGGACGAACGGCGAGGATGAAGCCTAGGTTAAATTGACCTATTATGATCATGTTATAAAAATCGGACTTTGTGACTGTCAACGAGAGGCGCTCTTCTGGATCTTCGTTATTCAGCTGAGTGTTGGTGGAGAGTTTGGCTTTGGACTGAAACTTCTCGGCATCCTGCAGGGCAGCGTCAAGGTGGCGAATGTAAGCGGTAAGAGAGGGTATGTTGATGTTAATGATACGCTCAAGATTAGTTGTAGAGTATTTCTTCTGGGATATCTTGAATAGTCTGGTAGCCCGCTTCAAGTTCTCTTCGGTAGGTCTTGCTGCCGCCTCTTCTGCTTCGGCAATCATCTGAGCAATCTTTGCTTCTTCGTAAGCTTTTTTCTCGGATTCATCAACGTATTCATCGTCAGACTCGTCATTGGCCTCAGCCTCGGGTTTGGCCTCCGCATGCTCGTTGTCGCTATCTTCTTCGGTGGGGACGTTACCGGGCGGGGCGCTTGATGACGCGTCGATCTCGTCTGTCCGGGGAGGCTCAGACTCATGGTGAATGCCCTTCTTCTGAGGGGATGGTGCTCGACCGGGTGCACTAGGCAAACTGCTGTCATGGTCCTCTTCATCCTCTTCGTCGCTCTCCTCCAGCTGCGTACCAGGAGCGGCGAAACCACGCAGACCCTTCAAGAAAATTGGTCGCTTTGGCGTTTGCGTCAGAGGGGTACCGCTGAGAGAGAACTTGGGGGTATGCACTCGTGCCCTTCTTGATGCCCGCGACTCATTGCCGACCGTAGAGACAGTGGTCACATCACCGATTCTTATAGTAGCTTGTTGTGCGGGTGTCCGTATGGGACGCATGCGGTCGAAAGCATTCTGTATAGTGCTTTGGGTAAGTCGTTGTGGAGTTTGTATGATTGCAGGAATACTGTCTCCTGTCTCTCCGACTTCTTGGGTCGTTTCTGGATCCATAGGCAAGGGCAAGGGCTCCGCTGGAGGGTGTGCATGGTGTACGGCTAGACGCGTATTAAAGTCTTCCAATACTTTGGATCTTCCGCCAGTTTCTGGAACTGACGTTGGACTTGCGCCCTCCGGTTCGAACAGTGGAGAATCCTCCCGCTGGATGTTCTGGACAGGAGCGTTCTCCAGTGATGTAGAATTGCCTCTTTGATGGGAAGTACGGTGCTCTCTTCTCGCCTCAGCAACCTTATTCTGCCCCGAAAGAAGGCTCTCCCTTGTAGTGATTGAAGTACGATCGATACTTTCCTCAAAATCTCTCTCAGCGAATCTTTCGATGAGGCTTGCTTTCATGAATCCAGGCCGGGGCAACTCGTCTGCTGGGGCGGAGGAACTTGATCGTTCAACATATGCAGACGATAGCTTGCGTGGCTCTAGAACAGGATCGAGATCGAATGGGCCGTCGGGTACTGTGGTGCTTGGTCGTTGCATGATAGGCGGTTTGAAAGTAGGGTTGGACGGTGTTCGCTTCCCCAAGAGTTGGGCTTGAGGCACACTCTGATCATGGCCTTCGAAGAGCTCGGCCAAGGCATCCCTCAGGCTCTCCAACAACGCCGCCTGGTCGTGAAGCATGATTGTCCTTTTGTCTGGACTGACGTTCACATCGTAGGCATTGGTGTCCAGCTGTATGTCTGCAAAGACGAAAGGCGACTGCGACATGTTGTAGGACTTGTACACCTCGTTGAAGGCTTTCCTGACTTGCGGTAGGTGACACGGGCGTGAGTTAACGAAGAACATTTGCCGATCTGGGAGGCCACGGCCCTCGCCAACTACAGGCCGCGAAATGTGGCCAAGGATCTTCACGGCGTGGGATCCATCTTTCTGGGTACTCCAATTACGCGCACTCTGAGTCTCACCCGGACGACGTGAGGAATCCATCTCGAATTGCAGATTGAGTGGGATGAGGGCAAGGAGCGCCTTTGCACCAAAGACATTGGCAAGATTCTCCTTGGTGTTCGGATTCGCATTGGTTGAGAAGGCCACTGTCCTCTTCCTGGCCCGGCATTAGCTATACGCAGGTTGCTTGGTTGTGTATATCGTACCCTTTTGCCACCTGATTGCTGATGTTGAATTTGACGCCGGTGCGAATGCAAGCATAGGCTTGAAGCAGCTCAAGCACCTTGCTGTATTCCCGTTTGACGTTCTTCTCTAGCTCTTTCCGCCTCACTGGCAAGTTGTGGAACAGTGTCTCAACCACTACGGTTGTGCCCTGCTTAGCCGCCACCACCGACGTGCCCTTCAGCTTGCCTGACTGCTCGAACTCCAGCTTTGTGCCTTTAGCCCCGTCTGAAGCTCGAGCAGTGATGATGTGAAATTTGGAGAGAGCGCACAGTGAGGATAGTGCTTCGCCGCGGAAGCCGAATGTCTGGAGCGATGAGAGATCATCGTAGGTGGAGAGCTTCGACGTGTAGTGCTTGAGGGCGATCGTCTCGTAGTCGTCCGGGGAAATGCCGCACCCGTTGTCCTGCACTTCAATGGCATCAAGGCCATTGTTTTTGAAGCGAATCTCTGCAGGAAACGTCAGCCCTCGCGCTCGTCGTGCAGCGGAGGATACAACGTACCAATGGAGGTGGCGCCTGCATCGATGCTGTTCTCAACCAGCTCTTTGCAGACCGAGATCAGGTCGACGATGACCTGTCCCGACTGGATCTGGTGGACTGAGCGGCCCTCGATGGGCTTGATGGTGGCCATGTCAACCCATGGTCGTGGGCAACGCGCCGTTACTGCACGTCGCGCGAACGCGTTCCCACCTGACGGGGGCTTGCCAAGACCTTCTCGATTCAGCTTAGCGATGCAGTGGAAGGCACTATCAATTTGCCGACCATCCAACATCGCGACCTTATCGTACATTCCAAAATCTGTTCGCTTCCTGCCGATATTTGCACGCTCAAGAGGATATGACGGCCGATATCACAGCCTCACTGGCGAATTTGCGGATGCTACATGCACAATCCGCACGCACGCAGCAGCAGTAAGTGTGCCATGTGCTATGCGCCCTCGTGACCTGTACGCAGAAACATGAACGCGCCGAGCGATGCCTGTTACAAACATTCAGATTTCATCTGCGCTTAGCGTCCGCGCATGCATGCACCCTTTTTTCGAAGCGAGAGGGTGTGCATGTTTGGCCTGAATTTGCATTTGACACTTCCAGCCCTGACCGCATTTTTAGGATGACCGATCTGCAGGCAGAACAGCACAGACTGCACCTGGAGTTTGAGCGCCAACTGGAGCAGCATGCGCGAGCTGACTGTAGACAATTAGCGAGCATGATGTACACAAAGCTCCCATTGGAGCTTAGGGAACTGATCTACCAATATCTCTACCTTGAGGACGGCCCCATTCCAGTCGGCTCGTACCATTTCACAGTTTATGTGCCCGAGCCTCTGAGGTCCGAGGATATTAATCCCCCCGCACACAGTGAGCCTTTTATAGTCATGCCGGAAGGAGCGACAAAACAAGACCACAGTATCGAGCGCGATGGGAATATTATCTACCCAGATAGCAGACTCCTTAATCCTGCGTACCTTGGTCACGCAGTAGCCAGAGACGCCTCCATGTACTATTACACGTCGAACACTTTCACGGTTTGCACTCTGGAGAATGCACTATCCGACTTTCTCTTCCGAGATCCTATACACAACTTCATCGGAGGAGAAACAGGCCTGGAAAACGTTGAGCCTCTTGGTCTGCTCCCAATCGACCATATTCGCAACCTCGAAATCCGCGTCAAATACGAACATTACTTCACTTACCTCACTTTCTATGAAGAACTCCAAGACGGCGAGAAGAGGTTTATCCAGGGCATCTTTGATGCTCTGCACGACTTCAGTAGGCGCATAAGCCCTGCCAATGCATCACGACTGCATGTTGAGATTTGCATGATGTCAGCTTCCATCCCGCTACGAGATCGTCTTAACGAGCGTACCCACATGAACGTCCTCGAAGCCATTCGCGTCCCTGTATACGTGCTCAAGCATGATCTAGGTGCAGATATCAAAGTTATACATTACGACGACCACCTCAGCCCCTTTCCCAAAGACAAGAGTGCCATATTTCAATTGTCAAAGGATCAATGGTCAAAAGTACGCTCCTGGTGTATTCTGACAAATGGCTCTGCCGCTAATATTTATCCACAAACAGGAGAAAAGCGCTTTTGAGGCTGCCAATATTGAGTATTCGCCCATGCAATACCTTGCCACACGCTCAACAGCTCCAAGCGAATCGTTGTGTTTGATCAGAGATCGTTGGGGGCTCCGATTCGCCTTTGATGCATCTTGTACACATCCGATTGCAGAGTTTGGACGCTGGCCCAACGCTATCCCCGAGACTACTCACGAACCACTATCTTCGTGTGGGAGGGTGTGATGCGAATGTGTCGGGATTGGGGAGTGGTGCTCGAGGCATGATTCATAGTGGGCGCAAGAGAAACCCCAGACTGCCCAGCTGTACCTGTACTCGCTGCTGTATGTTAGCACAGCAGAGCAGTGTCAAGCTTTTTCTTGGTCGGGTCAAAATATCAACTGAGCCATTAATGATTTGCTCTCCAAAACTGTGCTGATGTGTGAGACTCGTGAAGATTCAGCAACCAAACTGAAGTCAGCAACGAACACAAAACCTGACCAGACCGTGACTTGAGCTACTATACATGCGTATAATTGTGGCCTGATACCGTATCGCCGGTGCTCACCTCGATGTAAAGGAAGGATGCACTCCCGTGTGGCAGGCACATTGCAAGCCCCAGGGCTTGACGTGCTGCATGTGATAGGCAACGCGCTGGCAGGCTAATGATGCTCACGATCCGCTGGGCTGGGCCGCACACGAGAATGGAATGCTTGTCGATTGGCTGTAGCCGAAAGCAGCTAAAGCCTTCAGCCTTCATGCGAGATCCGGCAACGATGATCCGGAGGATGCTAGATCAAGCTGTTCACCAGGATGTCGGCCGCGACGGTCGGCTCCTGGGGTTGAAATGATTTGGATTGCGCATACAAAAAAGTCTAGTCGTTATTTATCGCCCTGCAAAATACATTCTACCGCCTCGAAAGGACATAAATTAATGCAGCCTGGTTACAGCTTCGGACAAGGGTAATGGTTTACCGGCACGCGGGGTTGCTTGGCATGCGTCATTGTCCAATGTCGTACCTTCTAGCAGTCACACCATCCTTGCAGTCATCTGCCAAGTATCGCGACACAGTGAATGCAGGTTTGCAGGCTACACGGGGACAGCTCTCATAGAGTCTTATGTGAACGTCTGCCCCTCGCTCCGCCCATCACATCACATTCCGCGCTGCCATTGAGCCTCTCACCGAGTCGCGTTCACATTCTCGAATCCCCATCAAACAATGGCAGACGGCTCCAGCGACCGGGGGCTGAAAGACAAAATCGCGCACCCATTCCCGGAGTTGCGCAAGAAGCTCAAGGATACGCAACTCTATGATGTGAAAGTGAAGGCGACGCATGCGAAGCACAAGGTTGGGAAGTTCGCGAACCTGTTCAATTCGAACCATCGCCATGACGAGGAGCATGAGCAGAAGACGGACGACAAGCGGAGTCGAATTCGCCAAAACCATCGCTTTGAGAGCTTTGCACCAGAAAGAGATGGCAACATGATCAAGTGGTATGTCGATGGCAGGGATTACTTTTGGGTAAGCAATTTTGAGTCTACGTTGAGGATGTAGGTGCTAAACGAAGAAGGCACTCTCCGAGGCTTTGAACAATGCCAAGGAGACGATATACATTGAAGACTGGTGGTTGTCTCCGGAGCTTGTGAGTATCATTGCGAGGTTGTTCTCCCCAAACTAAGTAGGATAGTTCCTTCGCCGACCTCCCTACTACAACCAGGGTTGGCGTTTAGATTCTCTTTTGAAGAAGAAAGCGCAAGAAGGCGTAAAGATATACATCATTGTATACAAAGAGGTATCTGCAGCGCTCACTTGCAACAGCCGGCACACCAAGGATGCTATTATGGGGCTTATCACTGACGAGGATGCACCGGGATATGGCAACATCACGCTCATGAGACATCCAGATCATAATGTATTCGAAAATGCTGGTGATATGACATTCTACTGGGCCCATCACGAGAAGTTTGTTGTGATCGACTATGCAGTAGCTTTCATTGGCGGTCTGGACCTCTGCTACGGCCGCTGGGACAACAAGCAGCATCCCCTCGCAGATGTGCATCCGTCAGGTGTCCAGAACGAGATATTCCCCGGCCAGGACTTTAATAACAATCGCATCATGGACTTCCAAAGTGTGGATGACTGGAAATCGAATCAGCTTAGCAAAGCAGAATACGGCCGCATGCCGTGGCACGACGTAGCAATGGGCGTCATTGGGCCGTGCGTGTACGACATCGCGGAACACTTCGTTCTTCGCTGGAACTTCTGCAAGCGAGACAAGTACAAGAGAGACGACAGGTACCCTTGGATTACCCTTGAGGGTAGGGAAGGTGATGACGAAGACCTTGTCGGTGTGCAACGGCCTAAATTTCCGGTCGGCGGTTATCAGCATCATCCGCTGAGTCCACTGAGTGGGAAGAATCTTGACAATCGCGGAACAGTGCATGCTCAAATAGTGAGAAGCAGTGCAGACTGGAGCAGCGGCATTTTACCCGCTGAGCACAGTATCCAAACCTCATATTGCGATTTGATTCGCCAAGCGGAACACTACGTTTACATTGAGAACCAATTCTTCATCACAGCCACAGGCGAGGAGCAGAGCCCTATTCACAACCAGATCGGTCGCGCGATAGTTGACGCTGTGGTCCGAGCAGGCAAAGAAGGCCGGAAATTCAGGGTCATCATCGTTATCCCTGCTATCCCGGGGTTTGCAGGCGATCTTAGGGAGGACGCAGCGACCGGGACCAGAGCCATCATGGACTACCAGTACAAATCCATCTGCAGAGGAGAACACAGCATCTTCGAGCAAGTCAAGAAGCAAGGCGTGAATCCAGACGACCACATCTTCCTGTTCAACCTGCGATCATACGACCGACTCAACGTCAACGCAAAGCTCAAAAGGCAAGAGGAGGAGTCAGGTCTAAAATACAAGGAGCTGCAGATGGCTGAAATTGAGGAACTCGAGGCTCCGCTCGAAGGAGGCGACGAAGCCCGCAACCGTGCCAAAGAAAAGCGACGCCTTTTCGCAGGAGAAAACGAAGAATCCGTCGGCCTAGGCGACCAAGGCGGCATCATTGACCCCGACTCCATCGCCGACGACGCCATGCTCACAGACAAGAAGCCTTCCACCGAAGAATGGGAAGGCGACCCAGAATCCGAAAAAGAAAACTTTTTCCAGGAAGAGCTCTACGTGCACGCCAAAGTCTGCATCGTCGACGACGAATACGTCATCTGCGGTTCCTCCAACATCAACGACCGCTCGCAGCTGGGCTACCATGACAGCGAGCTCTCCATCGTCATGCGCGATACTGACACGGTGGACATCACCATGGACGGAAAGCCATTCAAGGCAGGCCGCCATGCGCACACCTTGCGCTCCATCCTCTGGCGCGAGCACCTCGGCCTCATCCCTCCGCAGTCCCTCGACGCAACCGACGATTCAAACGCCCAGCCCCCGGGCGAAAACTCCCCGAACGACACACTGCCCGGCGCAGAAGCAGATTTCGTGGCCGACCCCCTCGGCGACGATCTCTGGGCCATGTGGACAAATCGCGCGTCGACCAACACGGGCGTCTTCCGCGACTTGTTCCACGCAGATCCCGATGACAGCATTCTGACCTTCGAGGATTACGACAAGTTCACGCCGAACCCGAAGACGGATAAGGACCACAAGCAAGGCCACTTGTACGATTTGTCGAGGCCGGTGGAGGAAATAAGGCGCGAGCTGGACCGCGTGAAAGGGCATTTGGTGTGGATGCCACTGAAGTTCTTGGAGAACGCGGAAATGGCGGAGAAGGGGCTGCAGGTGAATGCATATACAGAGAGTATCTACACGTGAGACGCGGAACGAGAGTCATGGAGGATGGGCATTGCGGTAACGTTGTTACGGCAACGAATTTCGTACAGTGGAAAGGAGGTCCCTGAAGGGTTTTTTTTACTCTGCGTGGCTGGCACCAGCAGGGTCGATGCAAGGTTCGGGTTCGGTTTGACTTCGTGCAGTAATCCGTTTTCTTGGGTAGTGCGATTAATCGAAAACATAGCACTGAAAGTAAAAGCTCTCCTCCTCCTTCTCAAATCATAAATTCTGATACAATCGGCCTTTGTTTGGCCCACCTGGGGCAGCTCATAGTCCTCAACCCTCCGCCGTAGCACTGCAGGAGATTCGGGAAGCCTACAAAGACACTCGAGCGATCAACGCCAAGAGTGCAAGTCTTGTAGGGAGAGTACCCCGATGTAGGGGTACTCACGATACATCATGTCCACGAGCGGCCAACACAAGCAGTTGTCTTATGTCGGAGACACCGGAGAGCTAATGTGGGCATGTCAGTAGTAAGCAAAACTCGGATCATGCACGAGCTCATCAACGTCAGCGGAAGGCACAATGCGTGCCTCGAGTGGCGGTCCTCGGTAAGACGCCGACGCCCAAAGAATCGGCTAGCCGGCGTGAGGCTTTGGCGTGGGTGGCAAAGGTTGACCAGTTCGACCGTATTGTAGAACATGTCGTGGTGCTCCTAGACACCCGAGGGCGTCTCATGCTAGCCGATCCATGCAGATTGCCATGCAACGCAATCACGCCCACTTCCTCTTGCACATGCTAGCGTGCCAGCCTCTGTGTAAGCCCATAACCACAACAAAGCATATCCCAGTGACCCAGATCACAGTCAAACAGAGTCAAAGCTACGCGCGCTGACCTATATTCCATATTGCCTCTCGGGGATGTCAAAACCGAGCGAATTTGAGCCGTCGTCCGAAAAGTCGGACTATCGCGTCCCTGGTAGTCGGCCGCTCTACCCTGAGGTACCTCACAGTACTCAAAACTCGATACAACACTAATCATATCGTTGATTGACCCTCGTCTTTTGGATTCCAAGTCATCAGTCTCAGTACAATCTTGATATATACAAACACAAACACAAACACAAACACAAACACAATTTCAATTCATTAAATACATCCTCGTCCGTCGTCCGTCGTCCGTCATCTCATGTATATCGACCGTAACCTCATACTCTTTTCCGTTACCATCAACATCATCTCGTGACGTGAACACAATCCATGCAAAAGAAAAAGCAAAAGCTCAACCCAATATCCACACTCATGTCCACTCGCGTTGTGAAAAACAGGTGCAGGTGGGGGTATAATGCCATCTCGTATGCCGCAGAGTGAACGGTAAAATGCAGCAAGACGCGGGAAACAAAGCAAAACAAACAAACAAACAAACAAACAAACAAACAACGCATGCAATCATCGCAAAAAGCACAGTACAGTCTCTGGTACAATCTGGCGTAGGGTGCCTCAGGGGCTCATGGCGCAAAGGTCGGGACGTTGCTCCGCGCTGTCAATTCTGATAGCGACCGCTTATTTCTTGCCCTTCTTCTTCTTGTTCTTCTTGCCAGGGGTCTTGGGCGATCCACTATCGGCAGGTGCGTCTTCGGTGATAGGCGTGTCAGGGACAGATTCATCACCCGCTGGTGCATCCTCGGTGATGGGTGTGGCCGGGACAGCGTCATCAGCAGGCTTCTCCTCAGCGACGTCCGCTGCTGGGGCCTCCTCCTTGGGTGTGTCTTCCTTAGGCGTCTCCTCGGTGGCCAAGGGGGTAGCATCCTCAGTAACGGTAGGAGCGGCATCGCCGTTCGGCGCCTCGGGCACAACCTCGGCGGCGGGAGCAGCGTCACCATTCTCTTTCGGTGCTTCAGGAACGACCTTAGGGGTTTCATTGGCAGCCTTGAGGGCAGCGTCCAACTTCAACTGGAGCTCCTCCTTCTCCTTTTGAGCGTTCTGAAGTTGCTCTTCGGCGGCAGAAGCCTTCGTCTCCGCCTCCTTCACGCTGGCCTGAGCTTCTTCCGCACGCTTCTCGGCATCAGCGCTCTTCTGGGTAAGTTCCTCAATTGAAGCCTTTCCATCAGCCACAGCTTTCTCGGCGGTCTCACGGGCCTGGTCGGCCGAGGAGTGCTCCTCCTTCAGCTTAGCAAGGCTGACTTCCAAATCAGCGACGCTCTTCTGCTTTTCCTCCTTCAACTGCTCATGTGCTTTGGTGAGCTCCTCGAGCTCGCTCGCAGCACCAGTTTGGGCGGTCTTGGCGTCGGCGGTGGCCTTCTCTGCGGCCTCCAGTTGTGCCTGTAATTCGGCTACCTTGGAGTCATTCGAGCTGGCATCAGCGAGTTTCTCCTCCAATTCAGCGTTTGTCTTCTTGAGAGCCTCAGCATCCTCTTCAGCCTTCGCGACTGCGCTCTTTGTTTCGGCCTCGGCACTGTCAAGCTTGGCTTGCAAGTCCTTGATGGAGGTTTCGAGAGTGGTAATTTTCTGGGTCTCGGCCTAAATAAGCAGTCAGTATACAAAAAGACATTGTTCATGTACAGTCCAGTGGTAGGCATCTCCCAGAAGACGACGTGAGAACACGCCAGGAAAGTGAGTGGCGTGAGGGGAAGAACTCACAGTGGCAGCACCGGTGGCAGCATCCAATTTCTCCTGGAGGGACTTCAACTCAGTCGCATTCTTCTCCACTTCCTCGTTGGCCGTCGTCAGCTTGGTGTTAAGCTCATCACGCTCGGACTGCACAGTCTTCAGGTCGACGGCGGCCTTCTCGCTGCTCTCCGTGGCGCTCTTCAATTGCGCTTCGAGTTCAGACTTGGCGGCCTATACGCAAATGGTTAGTAAACGGATGCCGGTTTCATGGGGTAACACAGCGCAGATTACGTACCTCGACATCCTGGAGGCTCTTGATCTTCTCCTCCAGCTCGCCAACCTTGGCCTCATGACCGGACGCAGCTTCCAATTTCTGTTCCAGCTCCTTGACGCGAGACTCATGACCAGAAGCCTGTTCTTGAGCAGTGGTCAGTTCGCCCTTCGTGCTCTCGTGCGCAGCCGTGGCTTCATCGAGCTTGGACTGCAAACCCGCAACGCCATTGGCCTGTTCACGAGCGGTGGCCAAATCCTTCTCAAGCGAGGACACGGCATCCTGGTGGCCCGATTTGGTCGTTTCATGCTCAGCAACGCTTGCGTCAAGCTTCTGTTGAAGTTCAGCGACCTTGGCGTCCAACTCGGCCTTGCTGTCCTCAGACGACTTCGCAGCTGCCGACTTCTCGTCAATCTGGGCCTGGAGGGTCTCAATTTCTTTCGTAAGTTCGTCTACTTTAGCACCAGATGCCTTGGCCTCGGCCAATTCGGCGCGAACCTTCTCGATTTCGCCATCCTTCTCCTTGAGGGAGCCCTCAATCTCAGCAAGCTTAGCGGTGAGGCTATCGGTCTCAGTCTTCGCCTCAGCTGACTTGGCTTCGGCATCGGAATGGGCCTTGGACAAAGACTCTTCTAAATCCTTGATCTTGGCACTGAGACCCTGCGCGTCGCCCTTCGCTGCTTCTGCGGCTTGCAGTTCAGCCTGCTTGGACTCCACATCGGCTTGGGCCTTGGATAAGGACGCCTCAAGCTCCTTGATTTTGGTCGACAAGCCATCGGCATCACCTTTTGCCGCTTCGGCAGCTGAGAGGGCTTCATCCTTCTTGACCAGGGCGGCCTGGAGTTCGCTCACTTGAGAGGTCAGGCTTTCAATCTGGCTTTTGGCCTCGTCTGCTTCCTTGCGGGCGGACTCGACCTGGCTCTGAATGGTGGCATTGCTTTCCTGAGCCTCAGCGAGTTTCTTTTCAGCATCTTCTGCCTTGGCGACAGCGCTGGCATGGGCGTCCTTTTCTTCAGAAAGCTGACTCTCCAGTGCAGACTTCTCAGAAGTCAATTCATCAATCTTTTGCTTTACATTGTCGACGTCCTTGACGGCGCTGTCTCTCTCGGCTTCAAGAGTGGAAATCTTTTTGGCCAGCGCTTCTGCGTCGCCCTGGGATGCTTCAGCAGTCTTCAGCTGGGACTCCAACTCAGAAACGCGGGCTTGGTGTGTCTCCAATTCACCGCGAGTCGCAGCATGGGAGTCAGTGACCGTAGCAAGTTCAGCGGCCTTATCGGCAGCATCTTTGACGGCAGAGTCCTTCTCACTTTCGAGGGCAGTGATTCTCTCGGCTAGCTCCTGTGCGTCGCTCTGGGAAGCCTGAGCGGTCTTGAGCTGCTCCTCCAGTTCGGAAACGCGCGTCTGATGAGTGGCAAGCTCGCCGCGAGTCGCCTCGTGTGCCTGGGTGGCGCTGGCAAGCTCAGAAGCCTGGGCGGCGGCTTCCTTCTGCGCAGCTTCGAGTTCGGCGAGCTTTGAAGTCAAAGCCTCCTCCTTCTCAGCGACAGACTTTTGCAGTGTTGCGATTTCGCCGGAAACATCACCCTTGGCCGATTCAAGGCTTGCAATTGACTAGACGAAGTTAGCATGTATCAACAAGATGTCAAATGGGAATGACTCACGGCTTCCAACTCCGAAATGCGGGTCTTGTGACCATCGCTTTCGACACCACGAGCAGCGTGATCTTCCTGCAACTTGGTGTACTCCTGGTCCTTGCTTGATAGCTTTTGGACAGCTTCGCTGTGGCTGGTCTTCGCGGCATCCAGCTCTTGCTGGAGCGTAGCCAACTGGCTGTCCAGCTGCTCCTTCGCCTGATTGAGGGAGTCGACAGCTTCGTTCTTCTCGGTGGTGAGGGTGGCAATGATGGCCTCCTTGGCTTCGACTTCAGCCTTGGGAACGAGTGTCCCCTTCTCTTCGGCATAGGCGGCATCTGCTGCTGCTTTCTCGGAGTTGAGCTTGGCGATTTCCTCGTTCTTCGCCTCAAGATCACTCTTGGGGACTAGAGAGGCCTTCTCTTCCTGCAGGCTTGCGTTTGCGGCGCGGAGCTGCTCGAGCTCGGAGTTGGCCTGCGAAAGGATAGTTAGCTACGTGGTCCGTTTGTGCAATTTGATACAGGGTGACGAACCTTAGCAAGCGATTCTTCCACAGATGACTTGTCCTTAGACAGGGCAGCAATCTCGCTGTCCTTCGCCTCCACCTGAGACTTGGATACAGTCTCACCGGATTCGGTACGAAGGCTCTCAATCTCCTTCTCGAGGGCCTTGACACGATCCTGGAGGTCGCTGATCTGCTTCTTCAGCTCTTCCTCACGGGCATCGCGCTCGGCGAGCTTTCCTGCAAATTCCTGCTCACACTCTTCGACGACCGTGTGCCTCTCCTTCGCCTTGGCTTCCCGGACTTGTTGCACAACGATGCTAACCATGTGCTCTTCCAGGTCCTTCTTGTCCTGCTGAAGGGTGCTTTCGCGCTCTTCGAAGCCCTTTGCCCGCTCCTTGTACTCTTGCTCGATGCCAGCGATAGTGTCGTCCTGGCGCTTGACGGTAGAGTTTGCCTCTGCGAGGTCGGTCTTGGCCTTTTCAAGCTTCTTACGAAGCTTCTCGACGGCGACTTCGGGCGAGTCTTCGGCGGTGGGCGAAGGTGGTTCTGGTGCTGTGAAGCGAAGGATCAGCAAAGAAACGAAATGGTTTAGCAGACGGGATGGCCTGGCAGCCATGTTTGGGTCGCAACGTACCAGCTTCTACGCTCGAATCATCGGCCGCCTGTAGAGCTTCACGAGCGGGCGTTTGTGGCGGCGTGTCAACACCGACATTGCGTGCAGCGTTGTCGTCACCCTTGGGGCTCTTCACAGCTTCCACATTTGCCTCTGTGACGACAGGCGACGTCGGGGATGGCGGTTGCTCTGACTGCGGAACTCCACCGAAGAAGTAGTTGTACGCCCTCCTCATACTGCTGGTTCGTTTGGGGAGCTTCGGGCGGGTCGAGTTAGTCGACTTGCGACCTCTGCGTTCTTCCTGCTGTTGTTCAGGCAGGACCGTGACCGGGGTGATGGTCTCGTTGCTTTTGTCCCGGCGGTGGCTCGGGTTGCGAGATAGAAGCTTGCGGCCAAACTTCTGCGAGCCGGCGTTGATGTCGGCGAGGATCTGCTTCTGCTCCTTATTGGAGACACTGTGGTGGTGTGGTGGTCAGTAAAGTTTTTGGAAGGCTGGTAAACAAACGCCAACACAACACAGCGCCACACCGCTTGTTGGCGGGCAGGTGCAGATGGGTTGAGAAGGTGCTGTGCAATTGGCTGCCGAGGCTAGACAGACACGAAGCCTCGAGACAGAAGCGAGCTTACCGGAGCAGAGGGAATGGAGGAAATGGGGTGGATCGTAGTTGAAAGTGTGTATGAAAAAAGTTATGTAGTAAGAGAAGTTAAACTCACTCGTAGCTCGACCGACTCCTTCCAAAGCTCGGCATGTTGATTGCAGCTCAGCACTGATAGCGACTGGACTGCTAGCGTATCAAATTTTCTTTCCTGATTCTCCTAAGCGGGAGCGCGAGCACAGCGTAGGTATTGGCCTTTATGTACGGGGCATAAACGGCGTGGACGTGCAGCCAGAGCGTTTGGCCGGGGTGCCAATCAAGAGCTTTGACGTGGCACAGGTCCGCCGTACGGAAGAGTAAAAGATCAGACAATGCAGGTGCTTGTGACGGCACTGGGTCGAGGCGGTCTACAGCGAATGCGCTTGATTAAGAGCAGCGTGGTGGCATGTCCTGCTCTTACCATGCAGCACATATGTAGTGACAGCGCGCATCGCTCGTTGACATCTTCGCGAGCACGGATGGCCATGACGAGTCTTCTCTCTCGGAGCGACTTTGGGCTTCATGCGGACGGTTCGCACTGGTGCAGGCACTCGTCCTGTGCCCTGGATGTTTCGTCTCGAAGCTTCGAGGCAGCCTCTCACAGGCTCTCTTGGCCATCGCGAAGTCGGGCGCGTCACCCGGGATGCCATGCGTTGCGAGCGCTCTGCACGCGCCCAGTCGCGCTGGCGGCAAGATGTGGACGGCGAGCAGCCATGCTCGCGATGCGCCGGGGGGTGGATGCGCTGTCGGTCCCGCAATGTCTGTGCGGATTGGCGACTGGAAAAATGTTGACGGCGGATGCCAAAGAGGCGGTCAGACAGGGATTCGCGCCATCCGACGTCTGCCCGCCGCTCGCAGCCTCGTGGTGCACGGCATTGCACCAGCTCATCGAGGCGTCCTAACTGTGCTTCCATTGCCGACCCTCCATTACGGCGGGCACCTCCACAGAACCAACACACAGCGTGCGAGGGGCGAGCGCGTCCGGGCCGTGCCTGACAAATGGCTTGACAACTGGCACTGCAGCACGGCGGCGGCATCCGTAACGACCGGACCCTGCATCTGCATACCCGCCCGCTGCCAGCCAAACGGTAGAATTCGCGTGCTTGTGCAACCTCGTGAGTTGCAGCCACAGCTCCACATTTCGAGCTTCATGCAGATCGCATCATGGGCCACGGCGCACGCCATGTCGCGTCGACTCGCAAAGCTGTTCGCAGCATGCAAACTCTTCGTTGACCTGGTGAATCGCGCGGCGCTCAGTGCAGTTGCTGGTGCGTCCTTTTCGGATGCCCGAAGAGCGCCGATGAGGCGTCAGGGCGAGTCGAAGTGCGCATTTGGCGCGGCGGGAGTGGTCCGCACTGGGTTCTTCGCAGGGCTGTCGAATAATACACATGTGATTTCGCGGGGCAAGATGGAGCCAGTTGCCATCCGCTGAGCACTGGTGAACAAGATCTTGTGGTCTTCCGATGCACTCATATCACATTGTCGACGAAGTGCTTGAGAGCTGCGTATATCTTCGAGACAACTGCACTGTTTCGGGTCCCGGTCAAAAACAATATCACAATTGGGCACTACCAGGGTATATACGAACGCCTTCAGCGTCCCATCATGCTTTATCCTCGCAAAGTTCCGGCAATGAACGCCCAAAACACCATTCGAGATCATGATCCCAAGCAAACAGCGAGCCTACATAGTCCGCCAGAAATAGTTCGTATAGAAGTTGCGTGAGAATTTAGGGTCGATGTTGACAACGTGGACATCGCCTTTGGCGGCGTTGCGGATGACAGCCTTGTTGTATTGGCCTGTGGGATCAGCCTCGACATCGATACCGAGTGACCGATATACTTTCAGCTTCAGTCTGCGCACAAGGTTAGCAGGTGACATTGGTGAACGCGGCGAGGTGAAGTTGACATACACTGTAGCATCCTCTTCAGGTCCCTTTTCTCTTTCCCCGCCTTCCACTCCCTCAGCCTCCAGCTCTCCTAGCACACCGCCCAGTCTGCTCAATTCGCCCTCCAGTCGCTCACCCTCCATTTCAAGATCACTGGCCTGCTTCGCGATCTTAAATTTCTCCGTGTCCAGACGCAATATTTCGGCGGCGTGTGTAGTTGGATTGTGCTGCGACAGCGTGTGGTTGTGGTTTGAGGCCAGCGTCTGGTGTGTGCGGTTGAGGCGTGTAAGAGTGGACTGCAAGGAAGACGTGTGTTGCTGGCGGAAGGAGGAGAGCGTCGCGAGAGAGTCGGAGATGCGGAGCAGCGCAGAGCGGTCGCTGTCGAGTTTGAAGTGCGACGTGCATTGAGCAATGAGCTGGTCACGGTTGTTAGCTAGGTCGTGATTATAGAGCAAACGCGAGCATACCGAAGCGGGGTCCTCGTCGAGAAGCATTGCGGGGAGGGTTTATGTGTCGCGTGTGTGTATTCAACCGTTTTATGTAGCTTTGCTTGGAGAAGGAGTGTATCAGCGAATGGTGTTCGGGTTCGGACGGCGATGTCGCGATGCTCCAGTCGTGGTGTTGTGTTGTGTTTGGGCGGCCCGAGCGTTGCACGGCAACCACGCCAGCCTGCACCATCCGCCACACTCGCGGCGTAGTGGCACAAGCGTACGTCACAACCGAAAGTCATCCGCACCCAACTTTGAACCAGCCTAGGCCTTTCAACATCGCAACGTTAGAGCCTACATTAGCTACAGGATCTGCGAAGCACACGTCTACGAAATGTCTCCCTCATTACCCTGTAAGCCTGCTCATCCGCGCACTGCAAAATGGAAGGGTACTGACACATGCAAGATGCCGCTGATGTCGAATCGCCGCTCAAGCCAGAGGAGCTCCAAGTCCTTCGTGCGCAATACGAGAAGGAAGGCGAATACGTCGGTCTGCAGACAAAGTTCAACTACGCCTGGGTACGCGGGCCCCATCAGTCACTTAGACCACCTATCTAACCTGTCCACAGGGTCTCATAAAGTCCAACTCCCGCAGCGAACAACAAGAAGGCGTACGCCTGCTCTCCGAGATTTTCCGCAACTCCCGCGAACGACGACGCGAATGTCTCTACTACCTCGCTTTGGGTAATTACAAACTCGGCAACTACGCCGAAGCGCGGCGGTACAACGAGCTTCTGCTGGAGCTGGAGCCGGCGAATCTGCAGGCGGGGAGCTTGAAGGAACTGATAGATGACAAGGTTACACGGGAGGGGCTCATGGGTGCAGCAGTCGTGGGAGGTATTGCTGTAGCGGCAGGGTTGGTGGGCACGTTCTTGTTGAAAGGGTCAAGGAGGAGATGAACATGTAATGGAGAACAGTGCCGGAAGGAACATGGAAGCTGCGATACCGTTTGCGAAATTTGCATAGGCGTTAAGGTTCCTAGCTTGGCTTAGGATTGTACGATTATCTTAGGTCTAGTGGTTGGTATACATGGGCCATTAATCACATTCTCTCAACTTTACGGGGAGCACGTGGAGGAACGTAGAGATATCGTGCGACGTTGCCTGATCGAAGCACGCTTCCGTTCCACACACTTGAACCGTACAATTGTGACAGAATGCCGAGCAGAAGCCCATGGAAATTGGTAGAAGAGGCGCCAGACAATGTGTTGAACAATCGGAGTCAGAGCGACAATCGCGCTTAGTGCAACCGACAAGGCAGCACAAAGCACGCCCTGTAGCCCTTATACGCTTTCTAACCTGCTCCAGTTCTGCGCGCAATCGTGATAATCCTGGAGAGGAGCGTTGCGGGATCATCGGCGGACCCTTCGCCGAAACGTTGATCGATCGGCTCTCAGACAACGTCACTGGCCGACCTCAGCATCCAAGGTTCCTGGCACAAAAAGTCGCCCGCGGCTGCTCACAAGCACCTCTTTCCATTCCGGTTTCACGCGACCCCTCTGCCGTGACCTGCGATTCTTGCGTGTTCCTGCAGCTGCACCAAGCCACGGCCCTCCCAGACGCTCGACGCAGGCGCATGACGAGACCGCTACCCTGCACAGCTCAACAGCAGCTTCCCTCGCTGCACGCCACACGTGAGCGCCCTTCCCACCTAGCCCTCGCCTGCTAAATGCTCACACGATCTAGACACAACCTAGGACCTGTTCTCCCTCGCGCACCTGTCCCCGCTCCTGCAAGCCATACCCCGCCACCATGAGCGAGTCAACACCAGCCCGGCCAAGCGCCGGGCAGCGGGAGATGATGTATTGCCACGAGTGCCACGACGAGTGGTATCGCGACGAGCGAGGCATAATCTGCCCAGAGTGCGGGTCAGAGTTTACTGAAGTCGTGGGTGCACCTTTGGCCGTGCCACAGCCTTGTCAGCGGGGATGCTAATGCTGGGCTATAGATAGAAGACGGAAACGACCCACGCGACAACGACATGTACGGCCATGGCCATGATACCGACGACGACGACTCCCTGCCTGCACTCGAGGAAGCGGACCCCCACGGTGTGCTCCGCGACCACAACCCTTTCCGCGCGGCTGATGATGACGATCCGGAGGAGGCAGATATCAGCCAGATGCCGCAATTTCAAAACACACGGATACAAAACACCGGTCCGGGCAGATACCACTTCTCTGCCACGATACATCAGACCATCCCGTACCCGGGACCCGCGTCTGCGCAGGCCGGCAACGGCGCTAATCCCATGGGCGGTATCACCTCGTTCCTCTCAAACTTGATCACCAACGCGGGCATGATGCGGCAGCAACAGGCAGAGCCAGGTGATGGCCAGGGCGGTTCAGCACCACGGTCTGGCCTTGACGGCGCTCCGCATGTACATCGGTTCACGTACTCGCCTGGTGCGCGTCTATACCCTCGCGATGGTGATGACCCAGGCCCTCGTCTGGAGCCTGTAGACGGCCTCAATAAGTAAGATGGCGGTCTACATATTAAAAAGCGCTCGCTAACAAGTGTAGCGTCCTCTCTGAACTCTTCGCGGCATTCGGAGACCCCAATGCAGCAAACATGTTCCCTCCAGGTGCTGCCCCTGGAGGACCACCCGGGCAAGCCTTCGGCGGCAGACCCATGGATCCCCTCATGGGTCTTTTCGCAGCCCTCAGCAGCGGCCAACACGGAGACTTCGTGACCTCACAAGAAGCCATGGACCGCATCGTCTCCCAGCTCATGGAGCAAACCGCAACCAGCAACGCCCCAGGCCCTGCGTCGCAAGCCGACATCGACGCCCTCCCCCGCAGGAAAATCACAAGGGATATGCTCGGCGAGGATGGAAACGCCGACTGTAGTATATGCATGGACGCCGTTGCGCCAGAGGAGGAGGTCACAGAGCTCCCCTGCAAGCATTGGTTCCACCACCAGTGCGTCTCCGCGTGGCTCAAAGAGCACGACACATGTCCCCACTGCCGCAAAGGCATCACCAAGACGGACGAAAACGCACCCATAGACACGTCAGCGGGTGCAACCGCAGCTGCCTCGAGCGCCGACCCTACCGCGAACATGCCCGGCGCGTTCGGCGGCGTCGCGGGCGAGGGCACCTCGAACAACCCATTCGTCGTCCCGGGAAGCTCGCCGCCAGGCCCCGCACATGATACCAGTTCCAGCGCGCAGCAGGGCCACGCGAGTGCGCACGACGCGGCGGCGAATGACAACGCGAATGCTGCCGATCGGAGGGGTTGGTGGCCCTGAATGACTTCTCATCCGCTCACATATATCAATTACTTGATCTGATCGATGTTAGCTGATCCAATGTACCCTAGCAAGCCGGAGCCATGGCAGCCACCGAGCACGGATTTGCCGGCGGAGCAGGACGGCGTCGGAGGTCATGGACGGAGTCGAGGTGGTGCTTATTCGTCTGAGGCGGAATCGCCGCACCGAGTAAGCACTTCGTCTGCACACGTCAGTTCTGATAGCCATGTTTCCGAGAACACTTGAAGAGATGGCATGTAGATAGGTCAGCTCACGCACTTCTGGCGTTTGGTACGGTCCGGTACGGTCTGGCTTGGGCGCGATAGTGGCGCCTCTTTTCTTTCCCTTCGGCGCTCGCATGGCATGTATCTGGATTCCCCCCGATTGTTTGAATAGCGTTTTCCATTGCAGTCTCGTATTCTTTTGCTTGTCTCTTCGCTATTTCCCACATTGATTGCAGTGTGTAATATGTATATCTGGCAGGCTACGCAGGATGGAGCGTAATGGTTGCACGATCATGGAAAGCACATAATCATGTTTGCATGTTGTAACATTGCGCGTGAACTATAGCAGCCAACACATGCGGCATCCGTCACTGGATTGCGTTACCGTACGCTACTGCTAAAGCAGAACATGCAAAAAAATCCATCAGCCCTCATCGTCCACCGTCCCAGTTCCACTTTCCCTTCGACACTTTCAGCAACAAGATCAGCTTTTGTGTACACCGCTCCTTCAGCAATTCCTAAGCCCTGTTCTCCCTCTTCTTCGCCCGCTGAGCCTTCCGATCCACCCCATCAAGATTTACCGTCGAGTCCAGCTGACTGTACACCACGGCATTCGACCTCGAGTTCGATGCTTCTGGGTTACTCGTAGGCACCTAGCGCTTCGCACCCTTCTTCTTGGCAGCCACAACCTTGAAGTTACCACTGTCGAGCGTGCTCTGCTGCTGCTGCTGCTGCTGCTGCTGTTGCTGCTGCGCTTGGGCATTCGGGTTGCCCTTCTTCGCGACTTCGCTCCACCCGCCGCCAGACTTGTTCTCCGCGGGGCTGGCCGTGTTGCGCTCGTCGACGATACCCTGGGCGGCCAGCTTGCGGCGGCGCAGGAACTCTTCGGCGAAGTGACGGCTATCGATGTTATGGGTAGCGGCGTGTACTGACTCCGTGATGAGCTCGAGCTCGGCCGGGAAGGAGAGTAGGGAGGCAATGAACTCCTCGGCTGTTTCTCGTTAGATAGGGACAACAGTTGAACCGATAAAGAGGACTTACCATTGATGCTCTTGTTGAGATCGCCACGAACCTCAGCAACAGCCCACTTCTTGAATTCCTCTTGAGCATTGACCTGTCCGGCGGGTTGGGCAGTAGTGCTACGGGTCACAATAGGCTTCTTGATGACAGCAGGAACCACGCTGCTGCTGGCGGATCGAACGGCAGGCGGAGGAGCGGGCGAGGCGATGGGGGGTTTCGCCTTTCCACTGGAGCCAACGGTAGTCCAAGCACCGCCGGTCGCTGGCGGAACAGCTGACTGCTTGCTGGCAAGGTCAGCGTATCGCTTCCCGGAAGCCAAGCTCTGGGCCGCAACAGCAGCCGTGAATGCGTTTGCTGTGGCTTGAGCAGCAGCCTTCTGCTTGCGAGCCTCTTCCTCCTTTTGAATCTGCTGTAGAGTCTTCTTCGCCGCAGCGGTTGGTTGACCAGGCGCCTTGCCTGCGAGCGGCTTGGCCCAAGCGGATGCGTTTCCAGCTCCTGGCGTCACAGGGGAAGCTCCACTTGCCCATGTCGAACTGGACGGCAGGCCAGGTTGAGGTGCAGACGCCTGGACTTGGGCCGCCAATTCTTTCTCCAATGCTTCACGACGAGCTGCTGCGGCAATCGCTTCACGTTCAGCTGCCTTTCTAGCCTCCGCTTCTTGAATTTCCTTGAGCGAGGGTCCACGAGGTGCCTCTGATGGCTCCTTGGCCCATGGAGCGATTGAAGCGCTGGGAGTGTCCGCCGAGGGCGTCTCCGAACGCGATCGTGATTCGCCCGCGAGAGAGTCGGCGACGATAGGTTTCCTCTGTGCTGCCGGCGCAGGCAGCGGTGACTGAGATGGTGGCGGAGGGAAGGGATGAATGGCTGGCTCAACCTTATTCCAAGCGGATTGAGGCTGGGGCGTTTGCTTAGCTGAAGCTGCTTTCTGCACCTGCTCTGTCAAGGAAAGGGGCTCAGCGTGAGTGGTCAACGGCTCCTCTACTTGAGTCGCGTGTGCCCTCTGGTCCTGAGCATGCTCGGGTTGTGCCTCTTGGTCAATCGTAGAAGCAGTCGGCTTTCCGATCACGCCCTCTGGGGGTGCTTGCTGACCTAGATCAGTCTGCACCCTGAGGTCCTGGAATTGCTGCAATCGGTCTGCGGATGCCTGAGCAGCTTGTTGCTCGTTGGGACCGAGTCGCTGCAGAGCATCGTGTTCAGCTTGCTCGCGCTGGAGACGGGCACGATCATTCAACATTTGGACAACCTGCTGAGCCTGCGTGTTCGAGTCTTGCTGTTGCTGTCCAAATTGGGGTGGGGCACCGCCAAAAGACGACTGAGCGGTGCGGCCAAGATTGAGTCGATCCAACACTGAAGGCAGATCTTCCTCTCGAATGTTCCCAAGTGAATCGACATTAGGTCCGATGGGTCCTAGACCAGGGACAGGAGTCGGCCTGAAAGCGTTATCGAGCAGACCTGGGACAGCCGGACCACCGGGAAGAGGACCTTGGCCCGGGGACGGTTGGTAACCGCCGGGCGAAGTGATGCTACCATAGCTCGGCTGGCTGTGAAGACTATGGGCACTGGAGTGATGTTGAAGCTGGTGAGGAAGAATGCCATGCGAACCTAATCCCATCTGCTGTTTGGCCAACGCTTGTTGTGCGGCAAGATGTTCCTTTTGACGCGCCATCAAATATTGTTCCTCTTGCTTTCGGCGCTCAAGCGCATTTTGTTGCTCGGCGGTCAGAGTGGTACCAAAGCTTGGGAATGAGTTGGCAAATGGTGGCTGCGCGCCTCCGTTGGGGCCAGCAGGAGCGTTTCCGGTCCAAGTTGTTCCCGATGTCGTGGATGATGGAGAGCCATGCGGTATCCCGATTTGGGGAACAAGGAAAGGCTCCCTAGAGTTCCCAATACGGCGAATAAGCTGTAGCAAGGGTTCATAATCTGGATCCTCCTGCTTCTTCACCAACAGCTCAGGCGAGAAATACCCTGCTTTGTACCAGTCGTGCATCTCTAGTCCCGAGAAAGGACCCTGTATCCCACCCGAGGGGTCGCGATAGATCCATCGCATCCTGTCTGGCATAACCATCGTGCGTTGCTGAGGAGGTGGGGGCAGGTTCGATGCTGGACTGTTGATGCCTGGGGTCTGTGCTGAGGGTTGTGCAGTGCGCGTCTGGTTCAGCGCCGCCATCGACAGAGAAGTTGTAGCCAGATTGGCACTCTGACCCACGCCTGAAGATTGACCAAAACCAGATCCAATTAGCTCCTCCTGATGACCTCCTGAGAAATCTTCAAAAAGGTTGCGTCCAGTCCGGAAAGGGCTTTCGGTATCGCGAGGGGGCAAAATGCTGCCAGGAGCTTGACCACCGAAAGCGCCGCGCCCAAAAGTCCCAGTCATGCTTTGTTGTCGGTCGCCCTGGCTGGAAGTGTCATCAAGAGGCCGGTCGCCCGTCCGCATTTGTTCCTGCATGGCAGTAGGGAAAAGGGATCCAAGTTTGCTTGAGCGACCAAACGTCCCACCGTGACCAGCACCAAAAAGCGAGCTGCTGCCAAGCCCTGCTAAGCTGGGTGACTGCGCCTCTCCTACATTTCCAAACAGACCATCCAGACCACCTCTTAGACCGCGCTCTTGAACCGGAGTGCCTATGGTCTGCTGGCCAGTAGACCACGCAGAAGCGCCGCCTAGCCCAGGCAGACCACCAAGTCCTGGAAGCGTAGGGAATCCGCGAGAAGGTCCTACGCTCGAAGTCTGGCTGCGGTCACTTGCCGCAATCTCAAACGGTCCGGGTACTCTTCCAAGACCCCCGAGACCGCCAAATTGGTGCTGATGAAGACCGGATCCTGCCTGCGGATCCACCTGGAAGCTACCCATCCCAGGATAATGCGCGTTTTGTGGCTCAGAACCATCCGAGTCGCCGTCATCATGATGATCGTGCCTCACATGGTCTGGGCTCGCGAATGGATTCGTGTCTGTCGGACTCATGGGCTCATGACGGTCTCCCGCGCCGCGGTGGTGCGGCGTCTGATGAGTTCCATGGAAGATGTCGCGTAGGCCCGTCGTATCCGTAGTCATGCCAAAGTGGGAGAATCCGGTATCATCGCGAGGATCTGGTCGTTGAGGCGTCCCAAATGCTCCTTGGCCTTGCTGGCGAGGGGGGCTCAAGTCCTGTCCACCCCCCAAAGCTGCACTTCCACTACGGAGGTCGTCCTCGGCGTAAGGATCAGTGTCGTGACTTGTCGGTCGATTCGAACGGTTATCCACCCAGGATGAATCGGCCTCGTTGACGGCTCCGAGGTTTCCGAGAGATGCCTTCTCCGCGGGACCTTTTCCTACATCCTCGAGACTGCCTTTATTCATCAAACCCTTGAACCTGCTCTCGCCGCGACCACTTCCAAATCCAGGCTTCTTCTCAGCTTGCGGAGCTACGAAATTTCCAAAGGTGCCCATTGGTGAAAAGCCACCGCTTTGCGCAGCACTCCACGGAGACGCAGCAGTACTGGAACCAAGTCCGCCGGTCGCAGCGCGCTTCAGAGTACCAAGAGGGCCAGCATTTTCAGCCGCGTTCCTCTCCTTGTCGCGCTCCTCGGTCGACGGGCCCGGTTCCTTGAAGTCAGTGCGCCGTCGCACCAGAGCCGGCGGGGGTGTCACAGCGCTGGACTCGTCCCTTGCGAATCTAGATGCCGACGGCGACGCTAGCGCATTCGAGGGGAACGGAAAGGCGTCGCCCGTATCGCGGCGGCGCGTACCTGGCCGAGCGCTGGTGGGGGACGACAGACCATACGGTCCGGTTGCTGAAATGCTAGTTTTGCGCAGGGACAGTCCATCCTTCGGCGTGCCGTCCTTGTTCGTGTTCTGCACGGGGGGTTTCAGCGGTGAGTTGACCGAAGAATTGAACACCTAAGCAAGAAAGAAAATGTTAGATTCTGGACAATAAAAAGGTAGCGCGAAATCAAATACCTCTTTCTCGTCTTCGGTCAAGTTGGATAAACCGAGGGGTTGAACGTTGCCGTCCCTGTCCCAGCATAGGTCGACCCCGCCCTGGCCCTCCCGGCCATGCTCGTCCTTCCGACCCCAATTCGAGCCCGAGTTCCCATTGGTAATGTTCGGCTCCCAGTTGCCCACGTAAAGGTCCGAGAGGCCATCCCTCAACTCGTCTGACTCCCGATGCGACCGGAACAGGCTGATCATCTGGTCTCGAGGGTACCGGCCTTCGCCAGAGCGGCTGGACTGAGCATGTGGCGGCACGTATACGCCGGGGGTGGAAGCCGATGTGTTCTGCGCGGCGCTGGTATCGCGGGAAGAGGTCTGAGCTGTGGAGCCGGAGAGGGTGGGTGCATGTGAGGGCCGGCGAAATGTTTGCGTTGCACCATTCGTGCGTCGAGGCCTGCAGTCGTTAGACGGGGTGGGAAGGACAAAGTTATCCATGATTGGAGCGAGAGTATGGGCAGTATTGGCTAGTGATATGGTGTGATTATTGCGGGGAAGCGAGTTTGTGGTAGCTGTGCGAATGCGTGTCGTGTACGTATGCGAGGTACCGGGCGAGGGAGCGGGTGCACTTACCAGTCTCCGCCCGAATCTGCTCGCGATGAGCTGGCATGGTTTCCTGCCGCAGCAGACGCGAAAGATGCAGGTGCCATGGCAAAGTTGGTGTAGAGGAGTCCCGATCGAGCAGCGCGCGGTCAAGGGCGAGAGATGGAGGTACGGCGAGCGTGTAGAAGGTAGGTGCGACACGGGAGAAGTAGCGGGCTTGCAGCTGGGCGCGAATGCGAGGACGGCGATATTATTGTTCACGTGTGTGTGTGTTTGGCACAAAGGATGGGAGCTGTGTCGAAGGCACAAGGAAGAAGCTCTGTCGTAGAGTCGCCCCAAAAGAACATTGAAAGTCGTCTCCACAGGCGAGGTCACGTGTACGGCTCTAATTTTCGCCAAAACTGAACCAACCCCCCGTCGTCATTTCAACGCGTCCGAGGGTGCACGCGACAGCACTAGTCAGCAGCCTCGCGCAGCATCCCACCGCGACACTCTGCGTTGCCACTGGCTCGGACATTGTTGCTGTATCGAGCTGCCATCTCCCATGCCATGGATTGTGCGACAAATTCGGCCGGTCGTACCTGCCCGACAAAATCGCATCGCCCCTGCCTCCCCTTTACGCCGCTGTCCGTGGCATGCATGCCTCAACGCTCCACCATCGTCCACACGGATCGCGTCACTCCCGAGGTCGCCCCCTATCAAGCTTGTCGAGGTTCGAACAACCTGTCGACTTAGTTCGGCACGACTTCAATCACGATTGCTTTTTCCTTTTTAATTCTCAGAATCTCTACTCGCGCCCTTCCGTGTCGAACGTGGGTTTGGTCAATGCACCAGCTCACAGCGTTCTATCTTCTCTAATATGGCCTACCTACTCCTCATTGAGCGTTGCCCTCCTCTCACCACGACCTCTCTTCCACGTAGAAGAAAAGTTTGCTTCCTTTGCCACCCGCGTTTGCATTCCAACTCGCTGGCCGACCCCAAGTGTTTGCTCTCAACTTGCTTTATGCCACTGACCAATGAGAGCGAATCACACGTTAGACAGTGTGCTGCCTATTGATAGCATTACCAGATCTCACAGGCTCGATCTCACACTACCCCATAGAACAGTAGCACACTGAACCAGGAGTTCGTTAACAGCTGGCTCTACTATGCCGCGACTGGCGAGCTCAGATGACGGTTTTATAAGGAGCACTGCAGCATATCGAAGCTCCACCTCGCGACGTGGTCCGCCATGCAACTGATTTAGCGCCCACCCGCAGCTCAGGCTATTAATCTTCACTTGACTTGCGCGTTTCTCTGCTCACCGATCATCAGCTACCTCACACTTTTTCCACTCATTTGACTTCGTCATATTCCGCGTCTTCTGCACTGGCATCCACGTTTCGTACTTAACTACAACCCTAATGAGCAACAGCTCCGGTAAACCTACTCAGATCTTGGATATTCCAAATCCTCCAGGGTCGTAATCTTTTGTATGCCTTTCTCCTGAAAGCAAAGGGGGCACAACAACGCCCTCGCCCGCTCTCATCTACCGTCACCGCTACAGCTACGTAAGATGGCTCTTATTCTAGGTGGGAATCGCTGGGGAAAGCCTCGCGACCCGCTTGGCAGCGAAGCTTATTCGTACCGGAGATTTCTTGCACAGCAACGGGAAGCAATGAGCAGTAGGGGCGGAGAAATGTACATGAACAACTACCGAAACACGTTCGGTCGCGGGGGCCTGAGAGGCTTCCGAGCATCCCGTATGCGACGTCCAGCCTTCGGCGGGGGCTATTATGGCGGTCCCAGTGGATACGGTGGCTACACCGGGTATAGCGGATTCAGTCGACGGCCAGCCACCTCACTGTCATTTGGCGCGCGACCTAGCCAGTTCCGCAGGCCCTACTCACGGTATTCCCCCTGGTCAGCATTCAACTACAGAGGCGGCATCGGCAGAATGAAACAGCAATTCCAGCCCAGGTATTGCAGCTACTCGCCTTCTCCATTCCGAAATCGACGCAAGGTGTACGGGCGAGATCCATATTACTACGAGGATGATCTATCTGAGGACGACTATGATGACAGCGACATTGAAGATAGCTATTGTCGCTCGTCACGACGTCAGTGGTACTATGGCTACAGAGACTGGGGCGATGGTGATGAGGACGACGAGGACGAAGATGATGATGATGAGTGGGACGAATATGGTTATGGTGATCTAGACGAAGAGGACGACAGTGACTTCGATGATCACGACTATGATTCAGATGTTTTTGACGAAGGCCGTTATGGATATGGGGAAACCAGGTTTCCTCCACGAGGTTACAGTTGATAGGGCGAGGAGATTGTTCAACATTTTATCATTTCCTTCGTCACCCTATTGTATTCGGAGAATCATCATCTGTCGTTATCGGTGAGACATTTTGCAATTCATAGTCATGTAATCATTGCAACGTAGGTATGCTTGTCTACAACACAGCCACCATGCGTTTCTGAAAATCTATAATCTTTTCCATCGAAAGCACCCCTCTGTTTCCAAGCCTTAACCTCCGAAACATCTACAACCACCCCAGCCCAAGAACTTCCGCCTCCAAAACCCCTTCTTCATCATCCACCCGTCAAGACCCCTTCTCCCAACTGCCATCCCACAGACAACGCCCTCCCCCCCGAAAACCAAGTTTGCTTCCCATTCTACGTCCCGATTCCCGGCGCCTACTCTCCCCTCCCTTACCACGTACACCAACCAGCACGGGAGGGCGTGTCCCACACGCAGCCCTATCTACGCCCTGTTTGTCCCCCCAACCTGTCAATCGCAGCGTGTAACGCTGTGTCGTCAGCGCACGCGCGATCGGCGCGGGACCCAATCGCATGGACGCCGCGGAGCATGGGCTGAGGATGCTGGAGTAGGCGGGTTCGGTTGGCACTCTGTATACCCATGGTATAGGCAGGCCGGTAAGGGCTTGTTGGTGGTCGTGAACCGTTTGGTGGGTCCGGGGCGGGAGTGACATAGCGGGAACATATCGATTGCTACCAAGGATAGACACATCGCCGTTTGGTGTCTGGACGACTGAAAGGAGTGGGTGAGTGAAGCGCACTGATGGGAATGTTGGGTCCGGGATCATGCACGGGTGTGTACCCACAGGTAGCTTGAGATGGAGCCCGGAGTGTACTACGGTGTGTGTAGATGCCGAATGTAAGGCTTCAATAACACGTATGGCTCGTGATTGGGGTTGAGGTACTTCTGTACTGATGGTGCCCGGGATGGGTATCTTGGGTGCCTAGGGTCGACTGGTGGATGTGTACTTTGCTTTGGGCTTTTTGGGCCTGCGACGTATTTCTCGTTTTTGCAAAAAGGAGCTTCCAACACCTTTCTCATCGCCAACTCTCGGGTGCACATCGCCTGATCTCACACCTTGATCCTGTCCAAGGAAACACTTCACAAATCCACCGACGATGTGTCTCCTCCTCACCTACAACTACACTTGCGCCCCGAATCACGCCGAAACCCTCTTCCACCCATGTCAGCTCCTCTCTATGCGAAGTTACCGCCTACGCAGCGTCACGACGCTTCTGAGCAACAATCCTTATCTGCGGATATGCCCTCGCTTGTGGGAGAAGAAGATTTGTCCTGGCGTGTGCGGGAGATGCGCTAGGAAGAAGGAGGGGTGGAGGGATAGAAGGCGGTAAAGATCGAAGGTTCCGAAGGGTAAGAGAGATCGAGATGGCAATGCTGATATTTCTGGGCGGAAGAGGGGATAGGATGCAAAGTAGTGTGCTTACGCAAAGGGATAATAAGACTTTCGGTAGCTGTCTCGTGTATCGGAGTCTTGCACATTTCAAGCTAGGTTTATACAGCTTATGTACCTATAGCATCACCAAAACACTTGTCTTGACCCTACCTGCACAATCATCGCCGTCTTAACAACCTTCCCCAACACCTAATACAGCGCCGTTCGCCCCCCTTCCTCCTCCAGTGTTTGCGTCTCCTCTCACGAATCGTGCATACCTTCAGTCATTTCCTTGCTCGCCCTCTCGACCCTTTCCATATCTGATTGCAGCCACTCGATTCGCCAGTACAAACTATGCAGTGTTGCCATGAGGACATGTTGCGAGAAGGCGAGATTCCTTTTTTCGAACTTGGCGCAGATCACGCCATCTTTCTGGCCGGGGCAGAGAGTCACAGTTCCTCCCGAGTGGGAGAGGTGTAGTCGAGGTGAGAAGGCTCCAAGTTGGGTCGGACATTGCGTGAGGTAAGGGATGAGTTCCTGTCAGATTGGTTGAAAATGTTATTGACTTTGAATGGTCTCTGTTTGTAGTGTGAATTAAGGTTTGGAGAGTCCTTTGAGTTTGACATGGTCGCACGACCAGGTGTAAGGGAAATAGTTGGCTAGAGTCTGAGTGCTCGATGCGATACGTACAATACACGTCAAGGCATGACAGTAAACCAGAACCACGAGGTGTCCAGCAATCTTGGATTTGAGACGAAAGAGTGCTTACTGCTAATGCTGCAAAGAATATGGTATCAGAAACAGATTACGGCTTGAAACAGCTTCATTGTACAACCAAGCACTGAAATAGCCTGGTATTGGTATGCCATCTATTCAGGTAAAGTAGCTGACCCAGCCAGTGTTGACAGAGCGATGCCTTTGTTGTTTTGCATGCAATACCTGGGTCTACTATCGTGGCAATTCTGCGAGTCTATCGAAGATAATGAAACTTTAGAGGTCGTTCGCCTTGCGCCCCTCCAAAATCTCTGCAATAATTTGCGCACAGGATGGGTCACTACTGTAGGACAAATACAAGTCATTCAGATCGGAGTATGTACCCAGATCCAGCATACCCGAATAGAAGAAGGAGAGAATCCCTCCAATTCTTTCTCGTGCTAACTTCCATCCCGGGTGCTTTCTGCCCTGGTAGATAACATTACGAAGAGCCACCTCTTCAATCATGTCGTTCACCTCAGTTCGGTACCCAGAGTGCAGAAGATTGGTTGCTGCATCGGGAGGCACGAAAGGTCGAGGAGCATGAAATCTGAGCATGCGGATGCTGTAGTGAGGGATATACTCGTGTTCAAAGCGGATGGTATCGTTGAATTTGTAACGTGCTCCGGTCCAGAGTCTTCGCCGGTTGGAATCGGGCAATGGTCCGGCACTGCCTACAGCCAAGATCCGATAAATAAGGTACCTCAGCTGCGTTGTAAAATCGAGAGTCCACTTGTGTGTATTTGTGGTCTCTTCCGATTGCTCCTGGCCGTCGTATTGATACCGATACTGGATATCAAGCTTTTCGATCATACGTCCCGTAATTAATGGCAGGGAAAGCCAAGTCACCCATATCGTCTCTTCATTGACGGCTAGTACATCCAGGATCATGGGGACGTCCGCTTTAGACACTCGTTTCAGGGTGTCCGCGCGCAGCTGCTGACAGGCGAGCAACAAGCCGCCGAATGCAGGTCGAAAAGCCGTTGGAGAGCTCTCGAAGTAGATCAAGTTGCCAATTTCCTTCCAGTGGGTGTCTTCGAATTGAATGCGCGTGTCTCTTCTGGACGAATGATCATTCCGGGCAGTAGGTGGGTCGCGCTGAGATGTGATGACGTAATCGATGATATTGTCCCGTATCTCGAGAGGTAGCGATAGTAGCGATGGCATCGTGGGAAATCGCTGGGTTGACTAAAGAGGCGTGGATGGGAAGAAGGACGCGGTACTTCTTTGGACAAGTGTTGGGTGAGGAATGCCAGCCCCACACTAACCAAGCCTGTTCGAGACGCCGCCCTTTTATCTCCTCCAGTTTGAGGGCGATTAAAGATGCGTTATTTGACTGTAATTAGTGAGGCATCAGTTTCACATATTCTACATAACTGCATAAATTAGAGCACTACTTCTGGGAGCTGAAGTCAAGAAGCAAGCATTTCAATCCTCTGGTCTTGAGCAGATGACGCCACTGCATTTGAGCGCAAGATTTGGATCGGTGACATGTGTCCTTAGAATTCTAAAAGAATGACCCGGGCAGAGTGTGACGAGACGCGACCTGTGGACACGTGAGCCTATCCACCTGGCGTCAATGTACGGATATGATGACATTGCTACCGTGTTCCTCGAGAAGGGTGCAAAGCTTGGTTCGAAAGATGAAGTGCATTGGTCGCCGCTGGATTATCTATTGAAAGGAGACATAAAGTAGTCATCGAACGTGCGCAACGCCGGTGACGTTAAGGGAGACAGCATCCAAGGAACGCACCAGCGGCGCGCCGAGAAGAAGCGGAATATGGTCGTCAAGATTGCGCCGATGAAGCCTGATTACGGCGGCAAGAGATCACGAACGTTCCTACATTGTTCTGTAAAGAGCACAAACACAGCGACGGTTAAACAGTTGGTGCAAATCGGATACGATCTTCATGAGCCGAATTCCGACGGTAGATCAGCGCTGTATCTAGCGGCTTTGTGCGGCTCGTGAGGATATGGTCCAGCTCCCGCTCGACGGGATTGACAGACCCGTCGAAGATTCTGAGCAGGGGAACAAAGTTGTCGCAGATGCATTCGTAGGGAACAAGGAGAAAGTGACAGCACTGGTGCTTGTCGCTCGCAATGGCCACCTGCCAGTCATTGAAGTACTAATTAATCTTACCAAAAACCAATTGGAAAGCGGGCCGATACATCTTGAGCGGAATTTGCTAGGTAGGACAGCTTTGCATCTTGCGATTGAAGAAGAACAACATGAGGTCGCACTACCTCTTCTTGGACTCTTCCCGCAGCAGGCGAGCACCTAAGACAATACATGGAAGTACTTACCCGCCACTGCATCTCTTCGTGCTACAGAAGAAGAATGTGTAAACAGAATACTCGCACAGTGGCCTAAGGTTGTCAATGATCCGGATCTCCAGTCCAAGCAAACTTCGCTGTCATGGGCATGTGAGCGAGATCGAGAAGACATTGTAAGGACCCTATTACGTCGGGCTCACATCGACGTGGATAAGCAAGCGGCCGGATGGAAACAGTTCGCACCCTTACATTCAGCTGCCAACGAAGGTAACAGTACTATTATGAAGTTATTGCTCATGAACGCGAAAGTTAGCCCCAAATTGAAAAATCAGGATAGCAATACACCACTGATACAGCAATACAGAGGGGATGCGAAAACGTCGTTCAGGCTTTTTTTCTTGCCGGAGCACCAATAGACAGATACAACAACAACGCCTGAGAAATCTTTCTGTGAAATCATACGTGGCCATGCGCAGTATAATCTCAGAAGTATCGTATTGTATTGGCAATGAAGATATTATGAATACCGATCTTCTGACACTCGCAAAGATATCTGAAGATGTTTGGAATATAACAGCCTTTGATGAGTTCATGTGATTGGCTCTGAATCGCAAGAGTACGCAAAAGAGTGTGAAGCCGGGACCGATTCATGTAACGGCTCGCTTGCACGACTTGAATCTTAGGGAAATGATTTGCACTTGAAGGATATAAGATTCACGAGTGTGGACGAGGATGTTTGGACATGTATCGAGTATGCTCAGACATATCGCTTTAACCTTGTCAGCAAAGAGGTATATCAGATTGCCCGACAAAACATCCCGGAAAAGTCCGGGACTCATAGTAGACTCATGCCTAATTCTTTTAATTTCGATTATATAGCAACATCTATCTGCAACACGCGCTACAACACAACAAAATACGGGAATTGCATCGGCTTCTACAGTAAGCTGTCACTGTACTTTTTTCTGCGTACTCATAGCGCTACAAACAAGATCAATCAACTGTCCAAATAACGGGTAAGATCTACTACGATAAAGGCCCCAACGCGCCCTTGTTCACATCGATCTGCACCGTGCACTGTGTTCCTCCCTTGACAGCTCTTACGACGTTCTTCTATCAGGAAATGAAGGGACTTAAAAGAATCTCACACAAAGCATTTACCTCTTCCCAAAAATAAACAACTTCAAATTGCTAACACTAGTAGTATTTTCGCGATTGCCTTTTGCGACAAGAAGCTCGACCGAGGAACTATGCTGGAATGGAACGCCATTTCATTCGCCTATTATGGCGACAATAAAGAGCTATTCATCAACTCAAGCAAAAATACAGAAATCCAAGTCAAGATGTTGTACCTGGCGGTCCTTAGAGGGCAGGCGATACTGTTGGTATTGGATTCAACCTTAAGACATGAGAAGGATTCATCCCTCTTAACGGCGAAATGATGGACATTGGTAAGGAGAGCGCTATGAAACGTTTCAGATCTAAGTGATAGATCTGCTAACTCCTCCAGGCAAGCTTTTCCAGAAACTCGGTGATAGGTTCAATGACAGAATAACGTATCCTTGCGGTGGATTGGACAATCCGAAAGGCGAAGAGGGGCTTGAATTCGAATGGAATATAGGTGCTCCAAATCACCCTTTCATGTACCAAACGTTCTCTACGATGAAATCAGGTAGGGAATCATCAAAGTAGAAACGAGAGAGCGACGGGAAACGGTAACGGCGGGTATGGAAATGAATGCTCTCATTCCATTACTGGGAAAGGCAAGAAATATGAGCAGCTCCTAATGTCTCTCTACGCATCGTGAACCTGCGCCATGGATGCTCCCCGAAATCCAAAGAACCAAAATGGATTATCGGCCAATTAAACCTTCGTGCCTCATCCACAACCCGACTTCTCCTCGCCCTACACCTCCACCACCGTCCTCCCATACCCACCCCTCCTCCTTCCCTGCGCTCTAACACCCTCTCTCAAATCCTCGACATCCTCCAGAATCCTCCTCAGCAAATCATCCAGAGCACCGCGATGCTGCGCCACACTCCTCTTCATGTCCTCCAGGCAGCGCTTCACCTGCCTCATCAGCTCGTCCACACCTTTCTCATCAGCTCGTCCACACCTTTCTCATCAGCTCGTCCACACCTTTCTCATCAGCTCGTCCACACCTTTAAGCCGCCCATCTAGCTCCTCAAGCTTCCGTCTCAACGTCTCGTCCTCTCTCCTTAGGGCTTCGTGCTCGTTGAAGTGTGTGCTGTTGACGGGTACGGGGAGGAAAGTAGGATGCTAAGCATAGGCATGGGGAAGGGGTGGTCGTGGGCGGTAGGGGAAGGAGAGGTCGGAAGGATACGTGCTTGTTGGGTTGGATGACATGGTGTGTGAATGGAGTGTCACATGGGCTGGGCTTTTGCAGAAGGCGTGTGAATGCTGCTGGTGTTCGTCGTGGTGTTGTCATAAGCACTGTGGCAGCGTCGCACGAGGTTTGGTAGGAGACAGGTGTCCCACGTCTTCTGCGCTACTTCCGTTCATTCTCACACAAACGTGAGGCTGGCTAGCAAGCATCGCAGCAATTTCCTTTGATTGCCTACTTACTATGTAAAAATGATGCCACCGTCGATGACGATCGTCTGTCCGGTCATGTAGTCCGAATCCTTGGAACACAAAAAGCTCACCGTATTACTCACATCCTCAGGCACGCTCGTCCTCCCCAGCGCAATCAACTCCCCCGTATACTTCTTGATCGTATCGCCCTTCTTTGCCCCCGTTTTCTTCCCCAGCTCCTCGTCAATGAGATCCCACATCGCCGTACCCACAATACCCGGCGCGTACGCATTGACAGTGATCTTGTGCTCGGCCATCTCCATGGCGAACGCCTGCGTCATGCCGCGCACAGCCCATTTGGAGGCGCTATAGTGGCTAAGCAGGGCGAAGGGCTTGAAGGCTACGATGGAGGCGGCGCTGAGGAGCTTGCCGCCGGAGCCTTGCTTGATCATTTGTTTGGCGGCGGTGGTGTAGCAATTAAAGACGCCAAAAACTACGATCATCAGTCTATCTGCAAGGAGCTAGAAGGACATCATACCGTTGATGTCAAACATCCGCTTCAGATCTTGCTCCGTTAGATCTAGCAGCGCCTTGACCTGCGCGATGCCCGCGTTGGCTACCATCGTGTTCAGAGGTCCTAGCTCATCGACGCTGGTCTGGACTAGTCTCTGCACTTCTGAGAGGTTGGAGACGTCTGCTGCGACGGCAATTGCGCTTCGGCCCATGCTCTTGATTTCTGAGGCTACGGCGTCCGCTTCTGATTGGTTTGCAGGGATGTCGTTTACGCAGATGTCGTAGCCGTCATGGGCAAGGCGGAGGGCAATTGCTTTGCCGCTGGGAAGGTTAGGAGGATTGGGTTTGTTGGAAAATAAGGTGGAAGCCTCACATTCCGCGTGCTGAGCCGGTGACGATTGCGGTGCGGTTTTGTTGGTCCATCTTCGGTGTAGCATATCTTCGAACTTGATTGCAGGTTGGCACTGCGACTCGTGGTGCGACTACAAGCTTTGACGAGGCTGTCAAGAATGTCCTAGCTGGTGTACGGAAAGCCATAATTGAATAAGTGCAGAAGGTCTAGGACGAGACTGAGCAAAGGTCAAGTTCCGAGTGTCAGTCATTGAGCAGATCACATTGTTTTTGAAGCCGGCATCTGCACGACTACTCCGCATTACCCCATCTAGGAGCTTACACAAGCTCGCCGGCTACACGGGGCACGGGACTGACCCCTCTTCATTCAAAATGACGCCGAAGGAGTGTGGAACGGGGAGCCAAGGATCCCGGGCGGGAATAACACATGGCTGCAGGTGATTCCTGATGCGTTACAGACACGTCGTTGTTGATCGGCGATGATCAAGTCAACGTGTGCGAAGATGCTCTGAGAACCCGGCGAAAAGACTTTAGTTTCTCACACCTAGACAATGAGATTCTGAACCGCTTCGGTGTATCTACAAGAGCATAGGTGCGGCGAAGGCGGGGAAGGCGCACGGGCTAGCTCTTTCTGCGTTGGCGTCTTTCGCGAGTCCTTGTTCCGAAGCGCGTCAACATTGAAGCCCAACCGCAGCTGTACGGCACACATTACGAGCATTCCAGCATGTCGCGCCAAAGCATGGCGCCGCAGCGCAATCTGTCACTTACCGAGGAGTTGGAGCGACTGGAGCAGTCAATCACCCTGACGCTGCAAGGTAAACAAACACTGCTTCTACCCCACACACATAACTGACAGGACCAGAAATCGACCATAATTTCAGCCGCGCACACCGAATCGTGACGACAAGCATACTTCCGATAGTAGAGCAGTATGGCAAGCATTCCGAAGCAGTCTGGGAGGGATCGAAGGTATCACTGAATCTGCGAAGGGCCTCGTGGACGGATACTGACTCCTCTAGTTCTGGAAGACATTCTTCGAAGCCAGCGCAAACGTCTCCCTCTCTGGCTATGAAGCACCCGACCCCGATGAGACCACGACGCATGAAGATATGACGCAGCAATCGCAGATGTACGAAGACCAGACGGAAGAGGGGGACGATACGGTGACGGGCGCAGTTACAACCCCTCAGCGACGGCCTTCTTCGCAAGCGCATATGGACGATACGTCGGAGCTTGAATCGCCTTCGCTCGCACACGCGCACAGTACCCCACGAGCGCCGACCATGAGTACAGAGCAGCCCCAGTTCGCCGAGTTCTCTTCTCCGTACGAGAACCTGAGGCGCGAAGTGCTGGGGTCTCGAACGCCCAAGCTTGAGCCTACAACGCCTGGCAGGGCGGACGCTTTGCCAGACATGACGGGACAGTTCGACTCTTCGCCGTTCGTTGCTCCGACGTCGACGAAGCGAGCACCCGTGGACCAAGGCCCACTGATGCACCATGTGCTCGATAAGACGTACCGTATTCAAGCAACCCCGCTCATCAGTCCGCGCAAGTACAAGCCGACAGGTGCTTTCACGCCCGCGACTGCTCGCCGAGGTGCACCAACCCCTCGCGAGAAGACAAGCGCACTGCCCGACTGGGCTGACGATTCATCTCCGCCATCTTCACCTGCGCCCCAGTTACGCGCCGACATATTTTCGCCCATGAAGACTCCGCGCACACCTGGTGTCAGCGTGCAGACACCTGGGAAAGGGAAGCAAGCATTCAGTGTCACGAAGACCGGAGGAAACGTGTTCGACAGCGACAGTGATGATGAGTTGGATCTGGATTTCTCTCCACCCAAGACTGTGCAATTCCATGTCCCACAGAGCAAGCTGTACCAGACTCCTGGTAAGTACAGTTCGTGTATTCCGAACTCAGACCTGAAGTTGACGTTCCGCAGCCCGCGAAGCAAGCAGACGCATTGTCGAGGATTTGCTCTTAACAGCTGGAGGCGATATCACGGAATCAACGGGCACGATGGACGAGGACAGCCCTAGTGTGGTCCGGCGGCGGCCTGATCTTGATGATTCCTTTTAGAAGCCAATGATACCCCTGTAGAGCGAGCGGTGTATTTCATCTTTGTGTATACCATAGCTCAATGAATACTTCGACGGTTGTACGTACTCGATATTTAATGACGCTGCATGTCCACTTGCGGCTCTCATGCACGTGTCCACATGGGAAGATGTGCCGCGCCACGCCCAAAGAGGCTAGCGGTCGATCATGAGAGCTCGAATGCTCCGTCATCCCCAGCTCATGCTAGGCTCCCCTTTCATTACCCCAGCTCTGCGCTTCCACACGTTCTTTTATATATTCCGCCGCGATGCCTCGAAGCCGGAGACCCCCGAACTCCGGTTATGCGCGCATCGCGCAAGCCGAAGAGGAAGAGGACTCGCATGATGATTCTGAGGAAGAGTTTCATGAGCGGACACTGGCCAGCTCCTACGCTCCCATACAACCGCGGAAAGAACGCATGCGCATGCCACAATCGGGCGACTCGTCGCCGAAGCTACGAAGAACTACGTCCGGGCGCCGTCAACGAACCAATTCGGGGGTGGACATCAAAGCTATCAACGCGCGGCTGGAACGTTGGGCGGACGAGATTGCACAGAAGTTCAAGATCAAGAAGCAAAAGGATACGCCGGAAGATGAGGCGCTCGAAATTCACCACTCGGTGTTCCAAGCGCCGGACTGGGTACGCCCGGCCACGGCAGAGACACTCACATTCGACTATGAGGGCTCTTCGGATCGCATGACGAAGCTACAATTCGATGAGATCGTGGAAAGTGTGCAGGTGGCCATCGAACAGGGCATGCATCCGAAGCTGATCACGCAAGGCAGCTCGGGCAGCTACTTCGCGCGCAACTCGCAGGGCAAGGTCGTTGGCGTCTTCAAGCCAAAGGACGAGGAGCCGTACGCGTCGCGCAACCCGAAGTGGACTAAGTGGATACACCGGAATCTGTTCCCCTTCTTCTTCGGGCGCGCATGTTTGATTCCTAACCTGAGCTACATTTCCGAAGCCGCTGCCTACGTACTGGACTGCCAACTGCGCACGAACCTCGTACCGTATACCGAAGTCGTTTCGCTCTCGTCCAAGTCCTTCCACTATGATTTTTGGGATCGAAGAGCATACTACAGAAAGAGGAAGCCATTTCCGGAGAAGGCGGGTAGTTTTCAGGTGTTTCTGAAGGGCTTCAAGGACGCGAACATCTTTCTGAAGGAACACCCTTGGCCAGACCAGAACAACGTAAACCTCAACAATGCGCGGAGGAAAAAGAAGCGGAGATGGGCTGAAGAGTGCAGGCCTAGCGGACCGCAGTCGGACGACGAGGACGAGGAAGAGGCACGATCAAACACACCGGAGCTGCAGCACAGGAGAGGCTTCTGGACAGAAGGTCTACAGCAGTCTTTCCGGGAACAGCTTGAAAAGCTGGTCATCTTGGATTACATCATGCGTAACACCGACAGAGGGCTGGACAACTGGATGATCCGGATTGATCAGAAGACTCAAGAAGCAAGCATCGTCGCAGAACCGCCCAGGACAGATGGCCACTTGGAGGAGGACGAGGAAGTCGTGCCCAGCAACTACACGAGGCAATCCATGTCTGAAGCCGATCCGTACGGTCGCCGGGAGCCTATGAAGGCGACAAGCAGATCAACTACGCCTATGGCCAGCGGTCCGACGCCAGCGATAACGATTGGTGCAATCGACAACAGTTTATCGTGGCCATGGAAGCACCCTGATGCAGTAAGTGGTGTGCAGTGTGATGTGAATGTCGAGCTAATTGCGATTACAGTGGCGAAGCTACCCGTTCGGCTGGCTGTTCCTACCGGTGTCACTCATCGGGAAGCCATTCTCTGAAGCGACGCGTCGCCATTTTCTGCCCCTACTAACCTCCAAGCTGTGGTGGGCTGAGACACAAGCAGCTCTGCGCAAGTGCTTCACACAAGACGATGATTTCAAAGAACGTATGTACGCAAAACAGATCGCGGTAATGAAAGGCCAAGCCTGGAACGTCGTAGAGACGCTCAAAGAGCCTGACCATGGCCCCTTGGAGCTGACACGGAGAGCGCGCGTCTGCGTGTGGGATGACTTGGTTGAGATACCGATCGCCGTTCCGCTCCGTGAGCCTTCTGCGGAGATGCGCCGCAAAACTCAGCCTAACCGGCAAAGAGTCGCTGAGCAAGAGGAAATGGATATTACGGCGCTGTCTACACCTCCGCAAAAGCCGCAGCCGGATCTGCTCATGAACTCACCACCTATGGAGCTGGCGAGCGAGAACCGATTCAACCTTTCCCGCGAATCTAGTTCCATGGATGTGCGGCGACAGCAACCAGACGATTCTGGAGTCGCTGATTCGCAGGCTCAGGCAGTGACGTGGAATTCTCGTCTTGAATCGGGCTCGCCGTCACTGCAAACGAACGGACGGCCTTCACACAGATCGCGCATGAGTTATGATGCACCCCGGCGACGCGATCAAGACTTACGGAGACACCATCGTAGGCTGTCACTCTCCTCGCGGCGCGGAAACGGCGGCCTGTTCGCAGGCGACGAAGACGACGAGGGAGACCTCGGCTACGCAGCAAACGAGGACCTTGATGGGAACCGCAAGCGTGTCATTGTCGAGCGGCTGGAGATGGTCAAGGCGAAGAACCCCGTGTTCACATGGTGTTAATGTACGATTGTTCCACAAAGAGCGCATGAAACCTTTATGTGTAGGGAACCTATTCTTAGAAGACAGACGTACAGAAGACTTGCATTGGGCGGCGTTGTTTTTCTGCATGGGCGGCGGTCGGTTGCATATGTGGCGTTCTGCCCTCGGTCGCTTGGCCATGTGTAGTAATAAAGATGCTGGACCCCCACGATCCCATGGTCTGTACCTCGCATGAGTTGCACTGCATGCTGCGAGTTCTCGACGCCTAGGTGTCGCACTGGGCCCGTAGCTCCCAAAAGACAAGCCGTTGCACCGTTGTCCAGATGAGTCATTTGACCTGATCATCTTTCGTTTGTTTTGAGCTCTCATCAATATCGCATAATGAATTGCCGAAAGCGCAGCTCCTGAAGGGTCATCTGACCATTGTTAGCGTACTAGCCACGGGTGGCGCTGGGAAAATCGCTGACCTCGACATCTGTGTCAAAGGAAGGCAGCAATCTTCCCATCGGCACCTGCCTGGTCGCATTGCGACTTCACTATCTCCTCGAGGGAACGTGTACGACCTGGCATGTTGATGGTTATCGCCCGAGGCCTGTCGCGTCGCTATCTTCGGCGCCCGCCTCTTCTCGCTCGCCCACCTGACTTGTATTTCTGATAGACCGTGGGAACGGCACTTCCCGCCGCCGCCGCCGCAGCAGCGAGCTGCAAAACTTGCTGGTGAAGGGTTCCAACACTTGAACTCCCTCTGAAATCTGAAAGAGCTGGGGATTCAACCCATATCTTAGATCCGGTTCAAGATCCACAGCATCACGGCACGTGGATCAAAGCGTCAAGGCTTGGCGGCTACATGCGCCATTAAGCACCCTCGACCGTCGCCGTTGCTCGTGGAGAGAGAGACCGTTTTCTTACATTACGCGCGACACCGAAATCTTACCTCAACTGTGGAAAAATCTTGTATGGTATTATAAATCATGAACCCCGCCGCCCTGCTCGACCCCAAGGGCGCGCGCCGTCGAGGTAACAGCCCATACTTTTCTTGTCCTTCTTTCCACTCTAGTCATACCAAGTCAAGGAACAACATGTCGGAGCCTCAGGAGGTTTGGCCGCCGGAGGTTATGGCGTCATTTATTGGAGACGACCACTACCTACGTGGTACCGACTACGACGAGCAACACTATCCCCTCCCATACGTCTTCCAGCAGCCGCTAATTACGAATGACGAAGCAGCCGCGCCCCATGTATCATCTCCTTCTCCCGCAATGCAGTATCAACCGCAACAGTTTGATCCTCGTGCATTGCTCAACCCTAAGTCGGCCTCAAAACGCCCGGCAGCCGAACAAGAGCCAGAGCGCGGCCGTGAGTCCGGCAGCGGTGGAGAGCTCTCGGGCCAAGTATCGCTGGTAGAGCGTTTACACAACGTGCACGAACGTACCGCTTCACCTGCGAAGAAAATCAAGACTGATGACGACCACCACCACAAAAAGAAGAACCACTCGCCCGCGAGCTTCGGCGCAGGAGCGCTGGATCTGAAGAATCCCAGCAACGGTCAAGCACAGGCTCCACCGCCTGGCCCTGCCATCGACCTCACAATGAGTAAGACACTCCGCTACGCATTATTGTTGATGTTACTGACTCACTTGCAGGC
The DNA here is from genome assembly GCF_001642045.1 of Paraphaeosphaeria sporulosa. NCBI lineage: Eukaryota > Fungi > Ascomycota > Dothideomycetes > Pleosporales > Didymosphaeriaceae > Paraphaeosphaeria > Paraphaeosphaeria sporulosa. Next base: position 556,288 of record NW_017253370.1, on the reverse strand, counting down.
GACGATGAAGATGACGGAATCAAGGTCGTTCAGGATAACAGCAACGAAGTGATATGCATTGGTAAAGTCCGCTCTGTGTACATCCAAGCACATCGGGTGCCGTTCCCGGACCCCAGGAAGCACCAAGGCAATTATGGACAACAAAGCCGCATCAAAATATCTTTTCGCCGCGCTGGTGGCGACCGAAACAATTCCGTGATCATGACTGTTGATCCCACTGGCAGAGAATTCGGCAGAATCGATCTCAAGACTGCGCCCTGTCTCGCCCCACTGATGGACAATGCAAAAACGACGGGCATGAAGTGGTCAGCGTGGACGGACCCACGGCGCAAGACGACTAATGAGGGGCCCCCGGGTTCAGCCATGAGTGCTTTGCTTAACATGACATTTCAACTCTACTGCCCCCGGAAGTTTGCCTTCACCCTCGGAAACCATCTGGCCAAATGCAAAGTATACCTCGATGATCCGGTATTCGAGACAGATCGCTGCGACTACTTCAACCCGCAAACGAAGAACAGCTGGACTAAAGAAGCTGCTCAGCAACCGACGTTCGAAGCACCACGTCCGAGCTACCCTGCGTATGTCCTGCGATCGGTTGACGAAATTCGTACGGACGTACAAAACATGTTCGACACTATCGGCAACGTAGAAGAGCTGCCGCTCCGAGAGCCATCTTCACTTGTCCAGACGCCGCTTTACAAGCATCAGAAGCAGGCGCTCCATTTCCTATGGGACAAGGAGCAGGTATGGGAGGGCGATGAGGCTGATGCACGAAAGGACTTGCTGTGGCAGCCGAAGGTTCGAGACAATGGGCGGAAATACTACGCTCACGTCATTACTGGCCAGGAACAACCCATCCGACCTTTGAACTGCCGAGGAGGCATTCTGGCCGACGAGATGGGTCTTGGGAAGACCCTTAGTATTCTGTCTCTAGTCGCCGACGATGAGTCCCGGGAAGCTGCGGCTGTGTTCGAGCAGAAGAGGCCTGTCGTCAACCCAAATGCCATAGTTCAGCCGATCATGAACTCTCGCGGCACATTACTCGTGTGCCCCCTCAGTACCATGTATAACTGGAAGGAGCAGTTGGAACGCCATTTCCCGGCCGGTCGAGGTCTCAAGTGGATTAACTACCATGGCAAGTCTCGCTCAACGTACTCACCCCAGGAGCTGGCCGATCATGATATTGTTATAACCACCTATAACATGATCGCAGCCGACTTCCAAGACAAGGCTATGCCTCTCCCTAGGGTTAACTGGTTTCGTATTGTGTTGGACGAAGCACATGCTATCCGAAACATCAATACCAAGCAATCCCTTGCTGCTTGTTCGTTGCCCGGTCAGCGTAGATGGGCTGTAACTGGTACACCCGTCCAAAACCGACTTGATGTGAGTGCGCAGAGTATTGTTATTTGTTTTCATTGATACTAACATTCTCCAGGATCTTGGAGCTCTGTTCCGATTCATCAAGCTACACCCGTTCGACCATACCGGCGGTTTCAACCAATGGATCATGAGTCCCTTCAAGAACGCAGACCCCGACGTTGTCCCTCGATTGCAACTCCTTGTCAGCTCTATCACTATTCGACGCGTCAAGGACAAGGTTCTGGAGATTGAGCTACCCTCCCGCACTGACCAAATTATCAGGCTGAAGTTCTCTAATGACGAGCAGAAGCTTCACGACTGGTTCGAGGCAGATTCGTCTCGCAAGGTCAACGCTGTCACTGCCGGCGATAAAATGGGCGGCAAATCATACGCTCGTATCCTCACTGCAATCACTAATCTCCGTCTTATCTGTGCACACGGTCGCGACCTTCTCAATGAGGAGGCGCTGAAATTGACTGATGGCATGACGTACGACAACCCGATGGAGATCGCCGATGATGACAATCCGGATGCAGCAACTATAAACCGGCACCAAGCGTACGACATGCTTGAGCTGTTCCGACAGATGGATAACGACGAGTGCGCCATTCCCGGCTGCGGTACCAAGCTTGCATCTCAAGACACTGATGAGTTCGAGGAGGACGATGCCAAGGCTGATATCTCTGGCGTTATGACATCTTGCTATCACATGGTATGTGCGAAGCACACTCGAGGTTTCCGTCAAGAGCTTCAAAAGACTACCACGCAGGAAGGCCTCTGCACTTGTCCTTTCTGCGATGCGCGGATCACCCCCACTCTGTTCGAGCTCAAGAAGTCGGACTACACATCATACATGCAAGAGCAGGAGCGCTTGAAGCGGGATCCTAAGCTCGCGAAAAAGATTGGTGCTTACAATGGACCATCATCAAAGACGAAAGCGCTGCTGGAGGACCTGGCCGAGCACCGGGCCTGGACCGAGGCTAACCCGACGGAGCCTCCCATCAAGAGGTAAGTCCTTATCAGTGTATCATTCAAAGCACAAGCTAACAAACCACAAGCGTCGTCTTCTCAACCTGGACGACGCACCTCGACCTCATCGAAATCGCCCTCTCAAAGAACAACCACAAATATGTCCGCCTCGACGGCCGCATGCCCCGCGAAGCCCGCAACCGCTCCCTCTCCGCCTTTGACAAAGACCCCTCCGTCACCATCATCCTCGTCTCCATCGGTGCCGGCGGCCTCGGGCTCAACCTCACTAAAGCCAACAAAGCTTTCGTCATGGAGCCGCAGTTCAATCCCGCCGCTGAAGCCCAGGCTGTCGATCGCGTGCACCGTTTGGGCCAAACGCGACCGGTCACGATCAAGCGGTTCATCATGGAGGGCAGCTTTGAGGAGAAAATGCTCGAGTTGCAGCGGAAGAAGAAGGATTTGGCAAATTTGGCGATGACGAGAGAGAAGAGTAGTAAGGAGCAGGCCGCGAAGCAGCGGCTGGAGGATTTGAGGAGCTTATTTAGGTAGGGCGACCGAAAACCTTTGCTTGCCTACCTTCTAGCGAACAGGACCTGGGACAGCACAGACGCTATTGGGCAGTATTGGGAACGGAGGTTGGGGGCGCATGGGGGGATGGAGTGCGTGTTTGGTTGTCCTTTCAAGTGGCGTTATCATGGGCGCAAACATACCGTATATACGGTACTGTGGCGCCAGCAGCACATATTCACCTAGGCATTGCGTGGAGGGGTTAATACCTGCCTACATATGTTTGGGTTTGGGGGAGTGTTTTGGGCCATGGCCGCTTATAGATCATCTTTTCCGGTATCCCAATGAAGTCCACGATGTTTTCTTCCTCTTCCAAAAAGAGGCAGAATCTCCTACACTGACGATCGCTGTATTAAGCATACACACCTCATGCCACATACACGCGCTTTCTTTCTCGTCAGTGTACATTGATCGTCGCTGGTGGAATGTCACTATGTTGTGTATTGTGCATCTCCCCGGAGAAACACGGAGATGCTTGGCAGGCTTGCACACTCGACCACTCCACCTTTCCGCACCCGCAGCGCCATGTCCAGTCGCGGGCATTCAAGTGCGTAAGAGAAACCACGGACCCAGCGTACCTGGCCCGTGATGGGAGGAAGGTGAAAGCTTAAATGGACTTCACGTCTCTGGCTCTGTGCCTCCTCACGTTGTTTCTTTTCCCAAAAGAGCAGGCAGAGTAGTGATGGGTGAGAAGGCAGACCGCTGCGCTGCGCACCCTTGGGAACCATCAAGCGCAGAAGAAAAAAGAAATACGCGTGTTCGTGAATCTGAAAACTTGGAAGACTTCGTCCGTCACATCGCATCGCGTTGCGTGGTGATTCCAACCAAGCCCAGCACAGTCGAAGTCACAGTGAGAGTCCCGCCCTACTCCTACTCGCTCCCCGCGCGACGTACGCTCTGACACCACGCCATATCTGTGGATTGTGTCAAGCGTGACAGTCCCAATCCTCTCTCTTTCCATCGCCAACAAGGTAAGGGAGTGCTATTGTACAGAACGTGGAAGGTAAGAAGTGGGGCCAGGAAGGGAAACGAACGGCTGTTCGGACGTGCGGAACCGGGTATGCTAACCCAGCATAGGCTGATGCGGTGCCCGAGGTCACGCCGGCGCGCGACAACCGTATTCTTTTCTTCCAGGAACAATATTTACTCCGCTGAAGCCACTGCGCAGAGAAACAAAGACTCGGGATGCTACCAGACGCATGCGCATGGCGTAGGGGGCAGTCAATGCTTCGGAAGGGACGATGGCGACAAGCGAAGAGCGAAGAGCGAGGAACGATGGGAACTATACAACGAACACGACTACGCGACACAAGTTGGGGGACAACATAATTTCGGCAGGAAAACAGATTCTTTTTGCTACATTAAAGCGGTCGTGTATGCATCCATCTCTAAGAAAACGCAGATCCAATCTCTTATCCCGCGAGACCGGTTCCCACTCTACACCTCATAAGCTGGCCCCCCACCAGCAACAGCGCGCATCTACGTGGTGTAGATAAAGTCGGGGCGGATGTCACCGAGATCCCTAATCTCCTGCTCGCTCTTTCCCTCGACCCAGTGGTCGCGCCGGCCCGTCTTGCGCATGTGGTTTTCGCGCCTCAGCAGGACGTGCGTAAGGACAGAGCCACCAAAGAGACACACGAACATGTAGCCAAGGACCGTACCGTGGCCAGTCCAGTACCGTGGCTTCTGCGGCGCCATGTAGATGTTGGAGGAGACGACACCGTTCATGTTACCCCAACCAACTACTATGCCGACCATGACACCGCGCTTGAGCGAGCCCTCAACATTGTTGGACGCCCAGGTGAGGGTGTTGGGGACGGTGGGGTAGATGCCTGCGGCGCCGAGGAAGGTTCCGGCGTACTGAACGTGCGGATTCTTGCTGGCGAGCAACATGGCGAAGCCGACGCAGCCCATCAAAGAGACGACCATGTTGGCGTAGCCACGCAGTTTGGTGCGGTCGGCGAACCATCCGACGAATACCGTCATGGCGGCAGCAACGGCATACGGTGGTACGGACATGAGCTGCAGGTGGGTGCCCTTGTAGCCCATGCCATCTTGGAGAATGGTTGGCAAGAAGAGCGAGAACGAGTACAGCGGACAGAGGCAGCCCATGTACTGCAGGGCGTAGCACCATGTTTTCCAGTCCTTCATGGCCTGGAACACATACTTGCGGCTGATCTTCTCGGCCTCGGCACGCGTCTGGTTATCGGCGCTGAGACGGCGCTGGGCACGCAGTCTCTCATCGGGAGTGAGGAAACCCGCAGTGTCGGGAAAGTTGAAGACCATCTTCCAGCAGAAGAGACCGACAAAGACGGTCATGAGACCCTCGAGGATGACTGCCAAGCGTTAGAGGGTTCGGAGACCGATGATGGAGATTAACTCACAGATCCAGCGCCATCCTTCGTATCCACGAACACCCTCCATCTGGATGATGGCGGCGGCGAGAAGACCACCGAAAGAGCCAGCCAAGGCAGCAGCAGAGAAGAACAGGGCAGCACGGAAGCCAAGCTCCTGGCGCTTATACCAACAACTTGCCGACGTTAGCAGCGGTTCTTTTCTGGAGCAGGGTCTCTTACGAGAGGTAGTAGTTGACACCAGGGAACAGACCAGCCTCGGTCAGACCGAGGAACCAGCGGCACGCAAGGAGTCCGGCCTGGTTCTCGACGAAGCCCATGACGGTCATGATGGCACCCCAGGAGATGATGATGGAGGTGAAGAAGACGCGGGGCGAGTAACGCTTGAGGAGAATGTTGGTGACGGGCTCAGCACCAGCGTAAGAGATGAAGAAGATGGTTAGGGCGTTGTTGTAGTCACGACCGACCATGCCAATGCCCTTCTCCAGCTTCGCCGTCTTCGCATTGCCGATGTTGGTGCGGTCCAAGAAAGACAAGAGATACAAGAGCGAGAGCCATGGGACTAGCCACAGATCAATCTTCCGCACCAGCGCCTTGTCCTGGGGGTGTGTTAGCAAGCAAGATGAAGAAGAGGTGGAGAGGTCGTACAAGGCGGGCGCGCTCCTCGTCGCTCTTGCCGGCATCGGGATCGGGCAGGTCATCATGGAACTCGGCGGGGGAGCTGGTCTGGGAACCACTCTCGAGCGAGACAATCTGCTGCTTCTCGTTGACGAGCTCGGGCTGGGCGGCCATCGTGAGAGTTGTCGTCAGCGTACGAGAGACGGCTGTCGAGGTTGTGACCAAGGGAGGCAGGGTGGGATATTATACTGGCTACACAGGCGCGCTGGGAGGGCTTGAACAAGCAACAACACAGGCAATGGACCGAGATTGCTTAGCGGCAGGACCCCATGGGGACGGTTGGATGGGACGAGCTTCTGGTCGCAGTTCGTTGCTTGGCTCGCGGCGGCCTTGGTGGCTACGCTGGCGCCCCGAAACGGGAGCAGATTGCGGGCGGCTTCACCCCGGGCAGCTTCACCCCTGGCACGCCAGCAACGACAAGGGACGGCGCCGTGGAACGTTGCTCCAGAAGCTGTCGCGCCTGCCAGATCGTGTACGCAGGCGCCGTCACGCCCAAACAGACACTGGAACTTGAGCTGCCTTCGCGTGCGACGGCCACCCTACCTTGACCTCAGCGCTCCATTCCAGTCTCCCCGGCAGCTCTACGGATCGCTCCTCGCGCTGCCTGCGATACGCTCGACGGCCGGGCCAAGCGCATCCTTCGGGCAGGTGAGATGTTCCAGAACAGACGGGCTGGCGTTGGGTTCGATGCTGGGCGTTATCTCGTCGACGCTCAGGAACGCCACCCAAGACCTTGGCAACAGCGCCCTCCAGCCATCAAGCCAGGAAAGGATCACGCAGCAGCAGCGTCGGGGCGAGTCGCGTCCACGCGAGCAACGAAGCTTTGCCCAGGCCGTCCCACGCACCGACACGCAGCCACGGCCACGCTGAAAGCTTCGAGCGGCCACAGCATTCCACGATGGTTCCGTGGTGTTGAGCCTCGCCCTCAGCGCACACTGGCGGGCGGCTTCCCCGCAGACGGGGTCGCGGGGCGGCAATCTGCCCTCTAGCGCGCACTGCGCCCCGCCCTCCGCTCCTCTCCAAGCGTTCGTCGCCCTCCCCGCGCCTGTATCGCCGCCAGCACGCAAAATTAGACCGCTGCCGCCTGCTTACAGTATAGACGCACCCGATGCACGTCGGATAAATGGAAGACGGCCCTGCTACAATTCGCCCGCACCGATGCCGCGGGCTGACGCCGCGCGCTCGTCCGCAAATCCCGCCCCAGATTGGCCATTGCACCACCGTGTATTGCGTGGGCCATCCTCGCTCGCCGCGCACTACTGAACCTGGGACACGGTTGCCAGTACCGCCCCCCCAGGCCACACGTGGTCGCGGCTATCCGCTGCGGCTCGGAGCCCGCTGTCGCGAGCAACCGCATGACGATGCCGATACGAATGCGACACCGGAGAGGCTGTGTCTGCTCTGCCGAAGCCTTTCGCCCGGTGCCAGCCCAGCCAGACTGGCCTCCACTGCTTCTGTCTTTGCAACAGTCAGCGACATCTCACATCTCATTACCCAAGCGACCGTTTCGGGCCTGTAATATCGAAATGCAGTGTAAGCGTGCTGCACTGGGTCCACCGTAGGGCAGCTGCTCTGGCCATCTAACGATCCAGTCAACCCTGCACCTAGACCACCTCCAGGGTGCTTTGATGCATCCCACTCGAGTCCAAGCGCTTCCAAGCGCTTTCAATCTGAAGAAAACGATAACAGCCACCAGGTACACGTACAGACTTCATACATCTTCCGGTAAGCGATGCGGCGCAGGCGCTCTGGCCGTGGTCTGCGGGTCTGCACGTACAGTATGCGATCGAAATTGACGCCAGTATAGCACGCAAACGCGTCCCGCAGGTGCCCCACTACCTTGTGCAGCCATCTACCTGTGATCGCGTCGCGTTGTCCGTTGCCGCTGTGGCCTCGCCCTGGCTTTTTGACAATTCTCGTGCGAAGTTATACAGCATGTGCAGCCAAACATTTCCTTGGACATCGTCTCACCTGCAGCCCATCTAAGCAGCCTCTCAGCCCTTGTACGGGCTAGATAATGAGTAATGTGCACAAAGAACCGTACCGCTGCCCTGCGTCTCAGCATCGCGATGGGAAAGTCTATTTTCCAGGATCGGCGGCTTTTATGCCTCATGCGGCCCCCTTCGATCTACTAGACCGATCTAAATCCTTTGGCTGCTTATCCTGGGTATCTAAGCCCAGCATCTATAGCCTCAATCTCTCTGTACATTGCGAGATTTGGGTAATGGCCAGAAACAAACTGTTCACGTCTCATGTACATGTCAAAAATGACACTGCAATACTACTGAATTCGCTCCAGCCCCGTGGCTTTCACAATGCCTGTCAATTCGACTCGGTTCAAGTTCGAAGACGGTTGTTTGGCAGATTCAGGACAGGCCTGTTCTCGCTTGCTCCAACTCTGGTGAGCGTCACGGATCGAAGACCAACCAAGTCTACCCATACATAACAAGTGCAGCTTTTGCGTCGAAATGTATGTCGAATAGGCTGCAATAACACTCTTGTTCCATCTGGATCGTTTTAGCTCGTATGGTCTCATGTCAGTCTACGTGCTACAGTAGAAATGGTGCCACGACACACTACCCGATATGCAACAAGGCTTGATTGATGCTCCTATACCCACTCATCACTGCCCATGGTGTTGCAGCATCGTGTTGATAACCATAGCCGCGCAGATCTCCAAAGGAACAACTACCTGTGGAAACGAGGCGCTCCCGCTTGCGGTTTGGTGCTGCGCGACGGCTGAGCATGCTGGTTTTTTGTACTCGTCTACCGAATACAACAGCTAACAGCAGTACTCTCACTCGACTCAGCACCGGTCGCTAACTGCGTAGCATGCAGAGCTACGTCCGGTCCGTCGTAGTCGTTGCGGCTTCGTAGCACCGAATATGATGCCACGCGGACCAGACACCTTTCGTCCAACGTAGCAAATGGTCAAAGATACATACGCTCGTCATGCATGGCGATGTAGCACCTGAACACGCCCCAACACAAAAACGTCCGGACCCACATGTCAGCTAGATGCGCGTGGTCAAGTGACGCTCGCACTAACTAACGCAGCGGCAAATGTCACGGCGCACGGCGGGTGCCTGCGGCCCCTGACGCAGATGCCGCACTGGCACTGCTTTCCATAGTGCGGAAAACTAGAGGATGGGACCATGACGACGATAAAATGATCTATGGAACTTTCCAAACGTTGTCCGAGGTCATTTGCGTCTGATGTCTTCATATACGGCTCCGAGTATGATCAATACAGTACGCCTTGGCGAATCGGCTGACCATCTCTTCACTAGATAACGTAGTCCTCTCAGTGATAGACGAAGAATACATTGATCATAGAATAATGCCGGGCAGGAACCTCCGCGTGGAATGCCCGCATCCCGACCATGGACTACGTCCAGTGCCCTCCCTGAGAATATAATTGAGAATATCATCAACTTGGAACCGTTTCTGCCGTTTCTTTCTTCTCCCATTACACAGCCTCTAGAACTGCCATCATGTTCACGCTCTCAGCCCTCCTCATCACAGCAGCAACCTCCTTCTCCAATACTACGAACTCCCCTACTCTCAGCCGCCGCGATGGCAAAGCCTGCTCTTCACAGCTCACATGCCCCATAGATAATGGCTGCACAGCTACAAGCCCGCGAGGTGACCAGTACCTGGTGACTTGCAACACCGACTTCTATGGCGGCGATCTGCAACTTACGCAGGTACGTGGTGGCTCCGCGCGTGTTTAGTTTCCCACCGCCTGGTCCTATTTCGCATGCACTCGACGGTCGCACAAGAACATAAAATAAAGAGTATTGCTTGAACCAGATACGCGTCTGATATACACACTGCAACACAGTGTCCGCCAGCAGTACCCCTTCCACGACGCCTGTCCGCTCGACCAGGTTGATGCCTACTGCCCCAGCCATGGAGCTCACAGCAGACGCGGGTTGCTTCGATACCACGGGGAGGAAGCCAGGGTATGTGGTCCGGCGTGGTGAGTCCTCTCTTCCGCATCCATTGCTTCTTCACCATCTCTTCCATTTTCTACCTTGGCTCTCCGCTTTTCACCCACCTTCCGCGCTCCTCTTCGCTCCTATCCTAGCCATACAATAACGGACTAATTCGGGATCAAGCACGTGACTTCTACCGCGGCGATCTCGCCCTCAAAACTCTCCCCGATCTTGCCACGTGCATCTCCGCGTGCCAGGGGTCAGGAAAGGAGACTTGTAAGGGAGTGAGTTGGGAACAGAGAGGGGGTGTGGGGTGTGTTATATGAAAGCGAGTGTAAGAGCCGCGGTATATGACGAGAGCATCGTTGGTGCGGTCATTGTGCAGAGGGGAGGGGGAGGGGGTCTCTCTGGATGCTCTGTGAGTGCAGTGGATTCTGCGGTACGTGGAGGATATAATTGCGGGCGCACCTAGCGCTGGGAGGGAGAGTTTGACTTTGGGAGGTGGATTATTAGCAAGGATAGCTGAAGTTACTTTTGAAATTTCAGGCACATTTTGGTTATTTACGTGGTGTTTTCCGTGTCGCATACCCAAACTCCGCCCCTACGAGCAAACGTCCAACTTCGCAACACTAGGATCGTGGTCGCTAATCTGCGCCGCTTTGTCCACCCACGTGTTGATGTGCACATGCTCATACTTGGCCTTCTTCTTCAACGAGTCCGACACGAACATGTGGTCGAGCTGCTGCGCCTGCATGTCAAACAGATACGTGTACCGCTCGCTGGGCTTGATCCCCGCCACGGCATCGAGGTCGTTGAGACCCGAGATATCGACGAAGGTCTGCAGCGGGGCGACGGAGATGAACTCGTTGAAATCGCCAGCGGTGATGACGCGCGCGTGTTTGTCCTGCGCGAAGATGGACTGTGGGGCGTTAGTCGTGCCATGTTCATTGCGTAGACACGTGCATGAACTGGACTCACCTTGATGAAGTTCGCGGTTAGTTCGGCTTGCGCCTGGCGATCCTCCACGCCCCCGTTGACCGGCGGTCGCACATCCCCCTGGATACTGCTACTGCCCCCCTTACTCCCAAAGTGCACATTTACCGTGAAAAACACCCCCTCGCTCTTGCCCTTCTTCCCCAGGACCTCCCACTGCGCGACCAGCGGCTTGCGGCTCGCGGTCCATGCCTCGTTTGTTGGATCGATACGCCCTGGGTTGAACTTCAGACTCGGCCCGGGGAGCACGGCGTTGGCGTCGAGCGAGCCGCCGGCGTTGGGCTTGAAAAGGCGGATCAGGGACGGCTTGTAGAAGTACGCGGTACGGATGTTGCCGCCGGGCGCGCCACCGTCCTTGTCGTCTACGGGGTCGACGTCCGTGAAGGCGTACTGCGGGCCGCCGATGCTAGCGATTGCCGCGGCGAGCGTAGATAAGGTGAGGTTCGCAGACACGACGGCGTCGTTGATGGGCCCGTTGTCGTCTTGGACCTCCTGGAGGAAGACGAGGTCAGGAGAACGCAGGTAGTCGACGATGTGGGCGGCGATGGCGGGGAGGTGCGTGCTGTTTGGGGAAAGGTTCTCGACGTTGTAAGCGCCGAAAGTGAGGCCGCTGCACTGGCCGTCGGACTGCAGCTTTGTTGCCGAGGGGAGTGCGGGATTTTGGGATTTCTTGACTTTGAGGGCGGTGGTGGGGAGAATGCGATAGAAGCCGAAGGCCTGGGTGACGATGCCTGTTATCTCCTCGAGGGAGTCGCCCAGCTTGGTTGTAGACGGGTTCGACGTGCCGTCGAGGGGGGACCCGATGATGATGGTCTCTGGGTTTGCATCTTTGCCGTCCTGCGTCAGACCGTCGCGGCCGTTTCGTCCAGTGACTTTCCAGTCGCCGATGACCCAGGTATCACCGAAGTTGTTGGGCTTGTTGATCGCAGTGGGTTTCCGCACCGTCACGAGCTCGCCGGACAAGCTCTCCCAGAAATCCATGCCGTACTTCTTGGGCTGCAGAACGGGGTTTGCGACTGAGATTAGGGAGACGTTATTCGGCACCGCGAATACATCGCCGCCGTCGAGGCTGCTGAACTGCTGGGTCGGGGGGTCGGTGGTGTCCTTTCCGATGACGAGGGCTTTCACCTGATTTCCCGACGACAGCTTCTCCTCCAAGGTAGGGCTCGCGAGTTCGGTCAGGTATACGTAAGCCTTGCTTGAGCGGTACTCGGACACCTTTCCTCCCACCGAGATGGCGTCTCCAACAGTGATGTTGTTGGCCGTTGCAAATTTGGCGCCAAACACGTAGAGAGATTCCGAGGTCCTCGCATCGCGGTCCGGCTGAGTCGAGCGAATCCAGATACCATCCGGTCCCTTCGCAGTCACGATACCAGTGACGTTGGCCACGGTCTGTCCATTGTAAGGCGATAGAAACTTATTGCCGTTGATCTCAGCGATAGTCAACGCAGTAGAAACAGCAACCGAAGCCGCGAGGCCAACCAAGCGAACGAGAGTAGCCATCGTAGCGAGTCCGATATGCTCTGCCCTTCCCTCCCTTGGGGCGATCCTTGCTCTTATACTCCATGATGCCCAGACGCGGCCGCGGGAAACGTCGTGATTCCGGCCTGGCCGCGCTGCTCGTGGAAACGATAATACCCAAGTGTCGATAGCTGGACGGCGGAGCTGCGCGAAGTGTGCTTGGCAGACTGTGGCGGAAATGGAGGCTTGAACGCGTGCAGCAGGTGGTTGGCTGTGGGACTTACCTATCTGCCAAGAACTTTGCTGGATTAGGAAGGCGGGAGTGGCATTGGATGGCGTCGGAGATGAGACGGCGACGGCCGTGGGGCTGAGAGGGCGACGCTCGTACTCATGTGCCCCAACGCGCGATTCCGTTGCGCTGTCTACGCCAGTTGACTTTACGGACGTGTGCAAATGCCAATGGCCTCGTTGTATCCATTTCTGGCCACGACGTGGCCGCGAGCGTTGCGGCTACTGGCAGAGCACGCCCAACGACTCAAAGTCAACGCGGAAACTCGCAGAGTGTCTGCACACTGACAAAATACAAAAGCCCTCCTTGCATCGAAAATGCAATTCAAGATCCAAAATGATCCTTCCTCCGCGCTTGATTGGTGTAAAAACTGATGATGAGTGCGCTGAACACGACGGACGCCAGCAAAACGACAAACGACACGACTGATTGAGCACGACCTCCACACCTTGTATTTGCTTCGTCCAGAATCCCATACTGTTTCTTTCCCAGACATCTGATTTGCATCCCTACGGAGCCTGTAGCAGCGTTAACAATCCCAATCTTCGTCCAGATGACAAAAATCTGAGCCATGGGGACACCGCTCACAATTGAACGAGACGAAAGGATGCCTTGGAGGTCTCTGAGAGTTGTTCCATTGGCACCATCTTTTTGGGAATCTTGAGCTAGTTTGTGTAAGTCAACTACTCTACTACCATGTTCTTCTCAAACAGAGGCGCGGTGAATCTACGCAAGCACTACCTCGGAGTGTCAGGAATGGTATGCCAAGACTTACCGGTATCGGCCTGCATCGATCTAACAATGTGTGATTGGAGAACCGTGTGCTCAAGCTTCCAACAATCTTCCCACTCCTTGCGCAGCATTTCGTTCGGAAGGATTACCTCGTGTACGAAGGCGTCTTCAAGCAGACAAAGCAGATCGTATGGCTTGGAGTTGGTAATTTCGACCCCGACAAGAGCACACAGACGGCTCATGATATGTGTGATGAGAATTTTGGCAACGGGCTCCAACTCCAAGCGCATCATAGTCATGATGCCCCGACGAAGCTTCTTCACTTCCGTGTAGTAGTAGTTGTGGACCGAATCGGCCTTTGCAAGGTACATATGCCAGAACTGCGCTTCGCAACACTCAATCGCTTTGGCGATCCGCCTCTCATTGTGGAAATAGCGCAATAGAAGGTCGGGGTGATCTGCCAGCAGCCTGAGGTGTCCTCCATTCATTGGCCTGGTGAAACGAACAGGCACCTGCTTCCTGGACATCTCTTCCAAGCGCTCGAATTCTCTCTCCCGCCAACTGATCTCTGCTTCAATGCTTTCTCGTTCGCCATCGAGTAGCTGAGATGCGTACAGAGTGTATGCTTCATCGATTGCGGCCCACTCATCGGTCATACGGAACGGCGTGGGCGAAGGGGGAGCCTTTCGAGAAGTCGCGTGCGTGTTGACACGGGTAAACTGAGAGCCCACGACCACGGATCCATTGCCTGGTCGAATGCTGGGCAGCACCTGTTGAGGAAGGTTCGAGTCGGTGGTTGTGCCCTTTGCCGTATATCGAGCGCCGTCGGAGGCGCTTTCAAACACTGTCTCTGAAATGGGATCGCAATACAAATCATCGTCGCTATGGTTGGCTTTGGCGGCGGGAGACATCGTCGATGTCGCTGGCCATCGAGGGAAACAGTAAATGCAATCTCCTGTCGATGGAACCGGGAAGAGATGAGGTTGCAGCCTAGAAAAGTAATGGGAAGCAACCACGGCGCAAGCGCCAAACGTGCCGTTCTTCAGGGTTCCTTCCCTATGCGAATTTCAGAGCCAAAGCATTGGCGCTAGACTTACACGCAACTACCCTTCTAGTGTTTGTAGGTATCGAAACCATGCCAGCTGGACTATTCTTGGATGTTTTTCGCATGTGCCGTGTGATATACAGAAGAAATAACAGGCCCAGGAATGGTGGGCACTACTATTTTGAGGTAGCAGTGTGAGCACATTCAGCATTTGTATTCCCCCCCCCCCCTTTTTCCCAACCGAACTAACACCATTTTTCTTAGCGGTTGTTTAGATTGGTATCTTGAGTCGACCGAGGCAAAATTCGTTGATTAAAATGAGGCACCAAGCGACCTTTGATGGCTATACTGCTTGCCAACGCAGCCACAATCATGCTTTATCAATCATTACTTTGGAGCCTAGGAACCGACTTTCATCTACTTCTTGGATGTGATATATCTTCGCCGTTCCGTCTATGGATCATGCGATGCGCCGATGCTATTGATCACCTAGCCCGTCCTGATGCGAGTGGCAACACCCAAAGGATAAAGGACAGAATGAGGCGACCATAATACCTCTACTATTTGGAATACGTTCCCTTAGGAGAGGTCCAATCACGAACTCCAAGTTGTAGGCCTACAGCATGTGTACGCATGTGCGATGCGCAGCTGATACACACCTGTTGAAATGCGCTAGGCCATATGAAGCCATTCTACCTTCTTCGTTTAACACGGACAACTCTCCACCTTTCTGGATCAATCACCCAAACGACAGTCCATCTCGTATTTATTATACTGGATGTCTGATAGGGTCTGCATGACCCAGGATACAGCGAGGGACCCGTTTCCAATGATGGTGTGCGACAGGGGCATCTGGCAGAAGTAACCATCGTATTGGGTCCGCACACGGGGCCACACGAGACAATAGATTAAGCCATCCGCAAGTACCGTCGTGGGGCTCGGCACTGCTGCATGCATGCCTCGTGGGAATATAGAACATGTATGTCCTCATTCGGACTTTAGGCAACATATGAGTGATCATTATACATATGGCGATTCCTCGAAATGTCCCCGTCTGAACACACGGCCCAACATTGCATGCTCGCTATGGCTCTCTTCTGTGTATTTATGTTTCTCGCGAGCACCGTGGTCGCTGTCAATTTCGACTTTGAAAATAAGCAGCTCGCAGATTCAGATACCATTCAATTTCCAGCCCTTCGTTTTGGCGATGTCTCGCAACCTCTACCACAGGAAGAGTGCCGTTATAGCCCGGATGACGATGATTGGCCAAGCGATGCTGAATGGCAGCGCTTCAATGCAACTCTCGGAGGCGTGCTGCTAAAACCGCAGCCGCTAGCGATTTCGTGCTATGCTGGGCCAGAATATGATGCAGCGAAATGCGCGATACTGCAAAGCGGCTGGAGAAACATGGCACAGCAGTGCGCTCATTAGACTCTTCTAGGGGACAAAAAAAAGTTGACTTAAGCAGCGCAAACCATCCGATCAGTGTAATGTCACAATGGGCAACGGGTATGACATGTGTGCCCACAAAAAGCCCTGATTCGACGTGTGTTCAGGGTGGATTCCCGGTGTTCACTGTGAACGCGACGACTGTTCAGCATGTGCAAATGGCCGTAAACTTTGCGCGCAACAGAAATATACGACTCGTCATCAAGTATGCTACTTTCACTGCATTCTCTGAAAACCGTTTGATGACACACTAACGTCTTTCAAGAAACTCAGGCCATAACTTCAACGGCAACAACATAGGCGGAAATTCACTCTCAATTTGGGTGCACAACCTCAGAGGCTTGACCTATCATCCCAATTTTACGATACCAGGCTACACTGGACGTGCAGTAGCAATGGCCGGCGGTACAAGGGCAACAGACGTGAGCGCTGCTTCGAGGATGTACAATACGACTATCTTGAACGCTGGCGGTGCCGATGTCGCAGTCCCAGGAGGATACTTCCAAGGTGCGGGCCATAGTTCATACGCGAGCTTCTATGGACTCGCAGCGGACCACGTACTACAGATCAGAGCAGTCACTGCTGATGGTAGGTTTGTAGTTGCAGATGCACAGACAAATCCAGACCTGTTCTGGGCTTTTAGGGGAGGAGGTGGAGGTGCGTGACTTCTTTATCTTTCACAAGCGTGACACTGATGGATTGATCAGGTACATTTGGAGTCGTGACCTCAATTGTCGTCCGCACATTTCCTCTCACACCAATTGCCAGTACCAGCATATCCTTCTCAACAATATCCCGACCTGGACTGCCGGGTGTATCGAATGAGTCCTTCTGGGCTGGGATCCAGGAATACATGAACTTCTCCACGCCGCTATGCGATAATGGAGGTTTCGGATACAACTTCATCAGGCATGGATCGAATTCCGGCGCTACAGGGCTCACCTTCACGTCATCACTCGCCCTGCCGAACCGCACACTCGCCGAGCTGCGAAGTTTTACAAAGCCTTTCCTACAAAGGCTTAACGAAGTCGGCATCCCAGTGTCTATACCGAAAATGCAAACAATAGATATTCCGAACCTACAAGACCAACCAAAGCTCAAGAAACGCGCACTCGGTGACGTGGTCGGCCACACCCTCATAGCCTCGCGGCTGTTCCAGCGCTATAATTACGCTGACGACGCTTCGATCTCCGAAATGCAAGCTGCTATACGTTCCGCTGTGGAGGAAGGCGGCTACGATATCCACGGCCAAGTCATGAGCCCAACGATCTCGATTGCTGGCAACCCCAACAATGCGGTCCTCCCCGCGTTCAGAACAGCGATCATGCATACGCAAATCTACGAGCCCAATGCCTCATGGGATGGCAGCACTGTTGTCGAACCACCGGAGCTGCAGGCTAGACGACACGACAGACTGCAGTCGTACTTGCAGCGGTGGAGGGATATCACACCGGGTGGCGGAGCGTATATGAATGAGGGAGACATGCAGGATCCGGAGTGGAAAGATACTTTTTATGGAAGTCATTATGAAGGGCTGCTTGAAGTGAAGAAGAAATGGGATCCCGAGGGCGTGTTTTGGGTTATCTCGGGAGTCGGAAGCGATGAGTGGGAGGTGAGAGATAGTAGCGGTGGGGGACTTGAGAGTCTGTACACACAAGATGGTAAGCTGTGCAGAGTGGAAGCTACGGGTGAGATTAGGGAGTAAGCTACTCTAATGGTAATTGAGCTGTGCGGAAAGAAGCAACCACGTATACGTGGCTGTTTTTTCCGTTTGCCGCTTGACCCTATCTTGTCGTCGAGTCCCGCGACAGCAACAACGTACTTTCTTACAGTCGTCCACAACCACGGTCTTAGCTCTCAGATGTATATAATACAGTCTCTGCCCCCATACCCATAACCTCACATAACAAATACTTGACATCCCGACCGCATTAACCTTCGTAAGTCCACTTCCACCTCCCACACCTCACCCTCAACTCACCACCGCAGCCTCCCAGCCACAATGTCCATGAACAACATCAACAACAAGAACGAAACCCAGAATACCTCCAACCAAAACACCACCCACTACACCTACACCTCCACCGAAGCCGCCGACCTCGGTCAAGCGCGCTACGACCACGACACCGCCGCCATCGGCGACCGCGACGACGCGCTTTATGCTGCGGGCCCCGTTCTCGTCCGCCAAGGCCGTGCCCCTGCCGGCATGGAGCAGCGCGTCTTCGCGTGGTCGACATTCCAGTACGAGACGGACGAGCGCGACGGCCGCGAGGAGCTCAAGGGCGACTTACATGGGGGCCAGCTGCATCGGCAGAATCGCGCGGCAAGGGGCGAGCCTACGGGTCCGCCGCCGCCGAGGGAGACGCGTGGGGGAAAGAGTACGAGGAGCGGACGCGGTGGCGAGATGGGTGCGCAGCACGGCAGTAGGAACGGAAATGGTGGGTTGGAGCCATTGATTTGTGGGGTGAGGGAGAGTGAGGGGACGCCGAAGTTGGCGAAGGGGATTTCCGAGGAGCTGGGTGCAGAATTGTTCTGGGATGGGCCGATCTGCTGAGGGAGGATGGAGTGCTGGGGCATTAGGCTGGGATATTTTCGGAAGAGTCAGTGCTGAGGCGTGAGGGTGGGAAACTATGGCAATTTGGAAGAGTCCTTGATGTCACCATCTGTTTCAAAAGAGCAGCGGGCCATGGCAGGGAATATGCGAGTAGCTTGGGGTCATGGTTGTCTTGTCAATTCGCGTGAGAGCGTTCGTGGCGATTGCAGATGTAGCTCGACTAGAGCATTTTATTTGCGAAACAAGTCATATAAGCTTCACCCATCATGTAGCGCAATGACTTGTGCCAAAAAAAATCCACGGGGATACGTGATAAGATTCCCGGCCATCTGGAGGCTACGATAGAGTAGTCGGCCGTAGAGCTGGCGTTCAAGGAAGAGAGCGTAGCCTGCTATTGTGTCCCTTGCAGGTCCAGCGCTCAGACATGGTATATTTATGACGCATGGTGTCTGTTCTTCCTCGCAATCACTCCAAACGCGAATCCATCACAGCGGTCGTTCGACCAACCCCCTCCAATTCCAACTTATCCATACTCATCCTCTCCCAGTCCTTCCACATCCTTCAACCAAACACCTACACGCATCAGCTTCTGCTCATCTCCAATGACAAACGGTCTTACCTAACCACACTGTCATCCCTTGCCGCCACCAAAGTTAACACGAACACTGCAGCAACAACACCGCCGTTCCCCCGCGGTTAAAACACTTGCCGCCCAGATCCGAACATTGCGCTTTGCACGCCGCGGTGTCTTTGCCGAAGAATTGGCCGCAGGCCTGGGCGGTGGTGAGGGTGGTAAGGGAGAGAAAGAGTGGAAGAAGGAGGGTGAGTTGCATTTTGGAGTTGGATAGTGGTTTTGTCACTTTAGGTATGGGAAAGGCGATTGTGTGATGGACTGGCGATATATAGGGTATTTATGCATCATCAAAGAGGATGATTGGTACTCGGATAGGGAGTTAATTGCAGAAACGAGCGAGGGTTGTTGAGAGCGGTGTGTAGGGATGGCGTCAGCAGTGAGACAGTGGGGTGGTCGCCGTGTAGTTTCGTTGCCTTGAATGTATAAGATCGAGCGAGCCGAGATTGCAGGATAGTTCATTGGCTAAGCATACGGTAGAGCCTGTCGCCGGTCAGCGAAAAACGCGGTCGCAGGTGCCGACTCTGTCCCGTGGGTATTCCACCGCGATATAGAGTCTGCCACTTCGCCGCGCCCCAGTCAGGACTTCTTGAAACTGCGGTGCACCATGCCGCAGAAGCTCTCCCAGAGCACCTGATCACTGCCACGCAGCCACTCGATGATTACCTCCCGCGTATTTTCCGCCACCGCAATCCGGAATGCTAAGGCGACTTCCATGTCTTCAAGAATGGTGTGCATCTCTGCGTCTCTGGCATCAGTCGCAGCTAGCTCTCTCATCCTGCGCTCATGCTTGCGACGATACGCACGGGACCAGACATTTTCCGCTGCTTCGCCGACACCAGTAGCACTTTGGGAGTCCCAATTCCAGCGTATGTGGAGGCGGCGCGCTTGCCGGTCGATCGTGTGCTTTGCGGCGTTGGTGTCAGTGTTGGCGGGGAGGGAGAAGCGGTATTCAGTTGGGAACGGGAGATACTCGTTTGCGAACTTCTCGATGCGGGCTATGCTCTAGAAATCAGTTAGACTGACCGCACGCGATCAGCAAATGAGAATACATGCTTACATTGGGAGGCCGGTAATCCGCAAAGCTCCACGCGACGATCCACCGCTTCGTCCCCCCGCCGACGTCGATGCTACCCACAGCCCAGTTGGTGACGCTCTTCTCTTTCAGGAGCCCTATGATCGCCTTCGCGCTGCTCATCTTGCCAAACATGCTCGTGTACCACGTGACCCTCTCCCTGAGCGTGAGGCTCTCATCCACTATCCGTGTCACGAAGCCGAGATCCCCGCCCCGACATACCATCTCGTTCTCCGATCCCGTGCATACCGCATTCGGCCTGACCGACTTCCCCTCTCCGCTCAGACTCTGCCGCATGTCCATCTCATCTGCGAAGAATGGCGGATTGCATATCGTGAAGTCGAGTTTGTCCACGCCAAGATACTGCAGCGGTATCAACGGCTGGCTATCAATCGTCTGCAGCAGCTTTGCCCTCGTGATGAGATTGTTGATGGTTAGGTTCCGTGCGGCAGATTCGAAGCTCTTCTTGTCCACGTCGGTGGCGCACATCGTCCATGCTGGTCGCGACTTCAGGCAAAGCATGGTGTAGATTGCAGACGCGCCAGTTCCGATGTCCAGACCAATGACCTGGCGTTCCGGGTCATAGTGACTTGAGTAAGATGGGTTGGTGGAGTCTAGGAGAGTGTGGATCCAGCAAACGTAGTTCCAGCGATTGGGCACGGGAGGACATAATCGGTCGTCTGGGACTTCGAGCTGCAAGCTGAAGTCAACTTTCAGAAGGGCTTTAGTCAATGTTTTGGTAGTGTCTGGGTCTTGAAAATCGAGTCTGCCGGAGTGTTGCTGCCATATGGTGTTGAAGGCTTCGTCTTGCTGTGCCAAGGCTTTGAAGTCGACTGTTTCGTAGGAAGGCTTTGTCGCTGAACTCATGCTGCCGTTCAAGCTGCATATGATTGATTTGAAGTCAGGCGGAAATCACTCATTCACATAGCGAATTTGTTTGATTCATCGCCGGATTGCATGTCGTGTTGTGTTATATCAAAGTCGAAGAAGCAAGAGCGATGTTGGCGCATGCCGCTTGGACCACATCGCGTCTGATTGGTCGAGCGCATGCCATAGTCGATCAAGTTAACAGAACAACATGATGGCTGAAGCAAGATTCCGTCTTATACAGTCGTATTGATACAAGGGATTCTAGGACTTAGCTGCTTCATCCAGGCGCTCAAATGCAATCAGATCCGTTAGTCAAGTCGAGATATTTCCAAACTCCGTAAAGCCGCGCACAAATCAACTTGTTAGATCAAGAAAGGTCCATCAAATGCGCCATCTGGCTGCGCCAGTCGGACTTCATCCAGCGATGGGACAGTATTTGGCTTGTAAAAACCCAGAAGGCCGTCCATATCTTCGTCGGTCATCTCACACAGGTCCTCGAGGGTCCACTTGTCAGAGACTTTGATCATCCATGCCATTCTCTTTGGTCCTTCCTCGATGTTGGGTGCGACCTTCCGCAGCTTCTTCCGTAGCATGCCAACTCTTTGTATCGCGGTACCGATGTTGTACGGCAAGGTGGCTGCGATCCGCCTTCGCACAAAATTTGCCAGCCTGGGCCCATTGCCGTTGGTGCTGACCATGATCTGCAGCGGGCCGTCGCGATGCTCGCTGCCAAAGTAGAAGTCGCATTCGGGTGGCACGTCGGCTATGTTGGCGGCTATCCTCTTCTCCTTGCACAGCTTCCAGACTTGGGTCGAGGCCTCGGGGTCGTCTATGGCGCACATGACCATGTCGGCGCCGTCAAGATCAGAGGGTTCGAAGTTTCGGTCGACGTGCTCGACTTGCTTCTGGTCTACGCGGTAGGCGACCTCGTCGTTGAGGCCGGAGCGGGGCGCGACGACGACACATTTTGCGTCTGCATTGAGTACTTTCACGATGCGGCCGGCAGCTACCTACTTCCATGTTAGCTGGTGGTGAAGCAACTGCGCGGAAGCCCAACCTCGCCGCCTCCAATTACTAGGACGCGCTTGTTGCGAATCTGCCAGGCCAAGATGAGCGAGCCTCCGCCTTGGATCTCAGGGAAATCGCTCTTCATGGTGGCGCGTGGGGAAGAGAGAAAGCATGGGTGCGCGCGGAGATGGATGGTGATGACGCCCGTTGTCTAGCTCTAGCCACACCCGCCACACTAGGAGGGCGCTGGAGCCCTGGAGAACGGCCGGCATGTGATATCAATCGATGGGGAACCTCGACAAAGGGCGGCTGAGGCCGTTGTCCATTCATGCGCTTTGTTGGCCGTTGCGACCACGGCTCCGAGGCGGCATGTCCTTGTCCGCGGGCTCAGCCCTGCGGCACTGGGATCCTTCGCGATCCTTGCGCTACGCCCCCATCCTAGTGCGCCGGTGCGTGCATGCACCAGCGTGCTACCTCATTTGGGCCCGCGTCGACACGGCTTGCTGCTGTTCCCCATGAACCCCGTCGAACCCGCGCGACCGCATCCATCATGACCTCGGGCAGGTCCCTGGGCGGTGGCCGCGTGCTCGGCAGCGGGCGCAACCTCTCGCCCGCCGTGTCCCCGCGCCCGCCTGCCCACCACCGCCGCAATGCCAGCTTGCTGTCGCCCTCGGAGAGCTCTATATCCCTCAGCTCCCAGACGTCCAACAGCCCCGCAAGTACCGCCGAGGCCAGGGACGACATCACCAGCAAGGTCTTGCTTCCAGGCGCCGAGAATGCCGCAGCAAGCGCCTCCAGCAGGCTTGTGTGCCCCATCTGCAATGAGGAAATGGTGAGCTGCACATGCACATCCTACGAGTATACCTTCAGGCACTAACGACGATAGCTGACTCTGTTGCAACTGAACCGGTACTTGTGTTTTCCCTTGTTAGGTTGGTCCTATTCTGACTATCATCAGACATCTCGACGACAACCACCAGAATCTCGTAGAAGAGGAACAGGATGAAGTCAAGAACTGGTTCGAGCAGCAGATGGAGAAGGCAAAGAAATTCCAGCCCCTAGCCGTTCTGAACCAGAAGCTCAAAGGCCTCGACGTCTTCGAATCGAACGATGCGCCTACACCGCCCCCGTTCGCCCATGCTTCAACCGCCGCTCCTTCACACGAACCAGCGCCAGTTCGCCGAGACCCGGAAGAAGAAGTCACGCGAGCGCACTGGCAGCGGCCAAGCTATCGCGACGTTTGCTCGGACCCCATGTGTGGTAGACCCATCAGTGCACAGATGACGTTGGGAGGGAATAATTCTGCCGTCAACTGCAGATGCTGCGGAAAGCTCTTCTGCGAGGACCACACTATGTACCAGATGAGGCTGTCGCGGCAGGCAAAACACGATCCAGTAAGGGGCATCTGGTGCAGGGTGTGCGAAACATGCTACAAGTCAAGAGATGGCTACAACGACCACCGTGGGCTCGACCGCGATCACTTCAAAGGATTCGCAGACATCCGGAGAAAGAGGGTCGACCGAGAACACATGGAAGTCAGCAGGCTAGAAAAGCGTTTGACGAAGCTGACGCAGCTGTTGGCAAACCCTCCTCCCGATGAGAGTGCAACAAGCAGTTTTTGGCCGCTTTCAGGCGTGAAGAATCAGCGTAAAGCCCTCGAGCAGTCTATAATCACCTGGGAGGAGGATGCCAAGGTGTCGCATTGTCCTTTCTGCCAGCAGGAGTTCTCCAGCTATACCTTCCGTCGACACCATTGCCGCATGTGCGGCCGCGTAGTGTGTGGAGACCCGAAGACCGGATGCTCTTCAGAGATTGGGCTCAACATCGCAGCAAGCGGGAACAGAACCGAGAAAGGTGAACAGATGGGTGTCGACATACGAATGTGTAAGGACTGTAATCACACGTTGTTCAGCAGAAGCGACTTCGAGCGGGAACTGGCGCAAAATCCGACAGACCAGCGCGCATATGAGAACTTGACCCAGTTTGAGCGAGGCATCCGCTTGCTCCTTCCACGATTCCAAAAGCTGCTTATGGCGCTACAAGATCCAGACAAGCCGCCATCACCGCAACAGCTTGCAGATGCTACCAAAGTCCGGAAGAGGCTTATGGATGCATTCTCCCAGTACGACACTGCAGCCAAAAGAATTCGGGACTTGCCGACCGAGTCACCCACCCAGGCCAAATTGCAGAGAGCTGTGTACCAACAAGCATACAATTTCCTGAGCACGCACATGCTGCCATTGCGGTCGCTACCGAGGGTCCTCAAGCACGCAGCCCCACAAGGCTTTAAATCGAATGGTCGTCAGAACGGAGGCGCACTTGCGTCTATCAAGTACAACGACAGGCAAGCGGGGAGTGTTGTTAGTAGCAGCAGCGCAGTCTCTGCATTAGAATCGGAAGAGAAAGAGCTTCGTGAGAGACTCATCATCCTGGAGGAACAGAAGTTTATGGTCTCAGAGATGGTGGCAAATGCTACTAAGCATCGTCGCTTTGACGAAGTCACTAGCTTAGCACAGAATTTGGAGGATCTGAACAAGGAGATCGATCAGATCAATAGCCAGCTGGGGCAACTTGACTTCGCGGGTGCGTACCAGCGCGAGTTGGCGAGCCCACCCGGATGACCGAAAAGCGGAATGACGTACACAATATCACCACGGCCATCCCACAGACCAACCGAAACGTTCCGGTACGCTCTTCGATGCTGGATTGCATCGCAGGAACTCGATAGCGGGCGCATTGAGCTGGATGAGCTCGACGCTCGCCTCGCATACACTAGATCACAGTCGCCCAAGCAAGAGCATCCGCAAGGCCAACCACCAATCTGCGGACATTCGGCTTCAGGATATGGTTGCATTTACAAGTGAGAATGCTTTGTCTGGAGATGCACAGGCGTAGGCCAAAGGCAGCATATAGTGATAGACTGAACAGGCGCCATAGGCTAAAAACAGGTCGAGATTTGGTCAGTATAGAGGGTTAAGCGTAGCGGTGGTGTAGGATAGCAAGTAACGTGACCTAGGGTCCGGGACGTCTTCCATCTGAGTGTGCCTAAATGTGCCCTACCCAATGATCTACCTCGTCGGTTTTCAAGGATCTAATCATCGAAACCAACTTCCGTTTCGGTCTGCCAATAGCCTACCGCCTTCACTGCTATCTTGTTCGCCCAGTGCGTCTCGAAGCGTACTTCTTCATCGAGTGGTAACCCGAGCGTCTTGACGCTGTCTCGACGAGATCATTGCTACCATTAAGATAAGTCGTCATCGCTCTGTCTTTGACGGCTTCTTTCCGTCGCCTGGAATGGAATAATCCCTGTACATCTTGGCCAACTCGGACGAGGTTTGCGACATGCGTACCTTGTCGGCATAAACCGCGAACAAGTCCCCTGCAAACAGCGTGTTAGCACGTCGGTTCCGGGCTCTGTAGCGTGAATCCTAGGCCTTTCCAACGAGCGAAGAATATTGATTTGCGAAGAAAACTTGCTTGTTATGTGGGGAGTGTGCCATAGCATTCTAATAGAACGTGTCAGCACCCTGTACACAATCCCTACGGTTGCGACCCCATTTACAACATATAGGCAAATGGTCATACTTTCCTATTATATAACCGCACAGAAAGACGGTTTCCCCAGCACATCAAGCCAGACATTGTCGGCCTCTACATCTAGTTCCTCGAGCTCTTCGGTATCTTCAAACTCTAGCGCCAGTTCGACCGGAGCTTCTGGTAGTGGTCGATCGGCCGATGGTGGTCTTTCCAAGGGGGTACAAGCGGGGATTGGAGTTAGGAGAAGCTGCCGCTGCAATTTTGGTATGATTAGAAAGCGAAGCGCGGATTTATAAGGGAGGTGGGTCCCAAGACAGTGCTGCGAAGTGCTACTTCTAAACGCTGAGAATAGGAACAGACTCCTCTGTGCGCCTAAGACTTCGACCGCGACATCGAAAATCCCCGTCGGCTAACGATAACTCATTCTTCTACTTCTGGAGCATTTGCAGTGACTAAAGTTCAACGTTAGTATGCACAAATGCCGGCTATGATGTTAGCATGGTTATCACTACTCATGTCCCCTCACCCTACACGTGCAACCCCCAAGGCTTCGTCATGGACCTCCACGCCTGCCTACTCGCTGGGGCAATCAAATCAAAAACTCGTTCCTCAGCCCCACATGCAATCCCTGCACCTCATCAGTGGGGGAAGAAACTATAATGTAACCCCGTCTCCCGTTCCAAGACCGCCCGGAAGAATGCCCACATCAACCGGCAGGCTGGTAACGACGATGCGCACACTCCAATACCAGAAAAACACAGTGTCCAATCACGTTGAACTCCAGCAATACACAATCTAGCGCCGACCAATAATGCAGTGGGTGTGAGTGCAAGGTGCGTGCCTGGGTCGACTCGCTGAGAACCTGGGAGAACGGCGGGAAATCAGAAGATATAGAGGAGGTCTTGGGTTTATATAGGGCAATTGAAGGAGCCGTGGTTCCAGATGGGATGACGCACCGTGGACGTATCAACGCCGCGGATTTTGTCGAGAGGAACGAGTGTACGCGACGTTTTGTGCGAGGTGGCCGGAAAAGAAGTATAGTTGGCAGGAGCGATGCAGCGTGGTTGCATACGGCAAAGGATATAAGAAGGCTGAGGTACGACGCGCAAGGCCTATGCCGTATCCTCTTGAACCAAGTAATCAGACTCCGCTCGACTCCATACCTTCGCATTTGTTCTACTCACGCACCACCTACACTCCGCCATGCGTCCTCTCGCCATCCTCTCTCCCACCCTCGCTATCGCTGTTCCCGCCTCCAACAAAGACACACCCGCCGCAGTGATCGCCCGCTTCACGCACTCTGACGAGTGTCAACTCCCCTCAGCCCCAGCCACCTGCGCCGGCTCATCGCAGAAAGACGTCATTGTGCACTACGGCAAGAACACGACACAGGCGGAGAAGGATCTGCTTCTGAATGCGGCCAAGGCGTCAGGCGCGAGTATCCACGAAGCGATGAACAATTTCGGGTAAGTTATTTTATCTACTAGGGAGATGCAGAGGGGAAGTGAAAGGAAGAGAAATTTACTGGAAAGTCGTCGAAGGCCTCAAGCAGCGGTCCGTGATAGATATAGCCGTGCTGGCTGGTCTATCAAAGTTGGGGAAAGGGCAACGGAGGGAAGAAAGTTGGTTTAAAGCTGACAGTGGATAGGTTCACGGGGTTTGTACCAGAGAGCGTGGTTGAGTTGATCGCAGCGCATGGGAAGACGTGTGGGGTTAGTGTTTATGAGAATGGGTGTGCGGGGATTCCGTGAGTACTCGAGCTGCTCTTTACTCAGTGACAGAGACTGACAAGTTTGCTCAGTTGGTGTGGGGAGGCGCCGTGCTGAGTTGTTCGTTGAGGATGATGTTGTGCACATTGTAGAACAGGTGTCATTCTGATGTAGGTCCAGGGTTTGCCGTTCCTCTGACGTTGTAGTGAATCGCAAAAAGGACGGCTGGGTTGTATTTGGATTCAGTTGCCATGGTGGGCGTGAGCGGCTCTACGATGCGTATCGGTTCTAGCATCAGTGGCGACGAGTTTTGGTCATCAATCGACGATGTGTTCCAATCGACAAGAGATTCATAAAATGCATACCGCTTTCAACGTATGACCAAGCCGTTCTTGTGCAGTTCGTACTTGCAATCAAAGCCTCTTGCTCGAACAACCCGCAGAACCCGCAGCAGCGAATATCGACACCGGTGAGGCCTGAGGCGAGTTTTATGACGGCGACGACTGTTTGTTCCTAGAATCATGATCGTCATCTTGATATCAACCTCCCTCCCGCTACACTTCCCCGTCGACCCCCATTCGCATACCTGAACCGGCAACTTCCCATCCATCGATCACTCTACCTTGTTTTCGCTCCAATGTTCCACCTTTCCGTCGTCATCATCGTCATACCCGCCCATCGCCACCCTATGCACCCTCCCAACCTACCCCAACAGGCAACCATTCCACGACCATCGAACACAGCCGCTTCCCTGATTTCTGAACAATGATGTCCGTTCATCCAACTTTTGTCCCGAATCGAACCGTGATTCCTGTTTTGGCGGCGCTAAGCTGGCGCTAGTGCCTGTTTCGCTTTGCTTACGGCCCGATACGGAAGACGCTAGCGTGCGCAGCCGTTAGTGAACCTGGTTTGGGAAGCGCACTATTGTATTGGGTGGCCCCGCCGCCGTCACACGTGGGTTTAGGCCATGTGCTAGACACCGTTTGGGCAAGGGAGCACGTCGGGTGATGCAGGTGCGGGTGTCCTGTGATGCAGGTACGGGTGTCGTGTGATGCAGGTACCACGTTGAAGGGGGATAGTGTGGTAGGGAGGCGTCCAGTGAGGGTGTGGATTGGGAAAGCAGGGAAGATAGAGCGATCGATGGGAGTGGCTGGGTTGCCTGTTGAGGTATGTACACGGACGATTTGCGTACTGTAATGACGGTTGAGTTTTGTTCTGGAGGCTTGGGTCTTGGAGATGAAGAAACAGGGAAGATAGAGTGATCGATAGGATTGTCGGTATTGCCTGTTGTGGCATGTACGCGTACCATTTTACGTAGATAATGACGACGAGATATGATCTTCGACGTCGAGCCGTATGTCGTGGGAAAACAGGGAAGATAGAGTGATCGATGGGTGGTAGTGAGTTGCCTGTTACGGTGTCTTCATTCATCATTCTAGATAGCATGACGATATTTCAAGTCTTGTATCCTAACGAGAAGAAAACAAGGAAGATACTGTGATCGGTGGAAGGTGGTGTGCCTTTCGGGCGTCGATAAAAGTGCTACAGAGTCAGATCTGGGAACTAAGCGGGTTGCATTGCCAGAGCCAAGTAATACAGAGCATGACTGCAAATATTCGCCTCTATGGGTGGCTAGATGGCTTCATGTCAAAGTTCCCAAATGAGTGATTCAAAAAGCGAGTGATTGTAGTAGGTTATTTGACACATAGTGGCCTGTAATGAATAATCGTGTAGGAGAGGGGTCCGGAATTGTAGGATTGTCTGCAAATATCTGCCTAGATAATAGAAATCTTATAATTCCCCTCACCATCGCAATCTTGATAGAAATTCTCCGTGATATTCTTCTGGTACTCGCGTGCCGTTGGTGTAAAATTCTTATTGACCCCTCCAGCTGGGTTATAGATATGGAGTATGCCCGCACGTCGGAAGATCCCTCGCCCTACACTTGGTAACGGTAGCAAAACAAGGCAGATGATCTGTCTGTAGTTCTTGTAGAGAAGTGGGATGAAGAAAACGCTGCTCAACATTGCATGTGTCTTCATTTCATCGTCCTTCCCCTGCAGTGAGTCGAAATACCATTGGTCCAGATAAAACTGCCACGAGAAAAAGGTCCAGTAGGCCAGCGTAAGGCTCCCGTTGTCGAAAGTGAACCACCGCGGCCCTCCGTTTTGATCTGGCACGTCGAGTCGCATTAAGTTTCCTATCAAGGTCATCGCATGCGAATCAGGTTCGGTCATTGGGTTGATGCTTTTGCACAGTGACGTAGGATCTTGTTGGCTATCGACAGTCAGGTCGTAGAGATACCAATCTACAGGTGCGTTGAGAGAAGCCCAAGACCAACTAGGAACCTCAGGCCAGGCAAGAGCGTGGGCAGATGATGGAAAAGGACGCTTCTGTGACCAAAGGAGTCCAAGATGCAGATCATCACTCCATTGTCCAAGCAGATACTGACTGCGCCCATACATGGCGCTGAATTCTGTAGCGACGCCGCTCAGCGCTGGGAGTCGATCCTTCGCGTATGTGAGGCTGCGAGCAGAGTAGTCTCGCACGATGCGCCTCCATAGACCATCGGACGACTATTAAGAATGATTAAGCTTTGACATCATTTCTGGCGTCTGCGTTTCGAACACATACCTCCACAGACTCGAGATCTTCGACCATGAACTGCCAAAGAGGATTTCGCTGTTTATGGTAACGAAAAGCATCGCCCATGCTGCCCAGCGCATTCTCGACATGGGCATCCTCACCGTGCCATTGTGTGGGTAAGCTGGCCCAGCCGGATGCCCTTGTTTCGTTCGCGAAAACTTGTCTACATTCCCAAAACATTTCTCTTTTACCAAAATGAAGGACACGAAGAGCCTAAAGGGTACGTCAATCAATGGAAAAGTTTCTGAGAGACTCGCTACGACGGCTTACCAGAATTTGCTCCTGCAAAACCCACGCCCTTTCGAACAGCGGACCATTGCATATTTCCTCCCAGGGTTTTCCACGCAATACAGATCCCTCCGCCACATAAAACTGCGCATCTTCGGGACAAGCTGCAGAAGTGCTGAATGACCCGTTTTGCGTGTCTATCTGCAGAGGCAGAAATCCCGACAAATGACTGCCTCGCTCTGAGGAGAGGCCTTGCTTGCCAGTCTTGAACGCTGATGCTGACAGATTGCATACGGCCCCTTTATACACCTCCCCCATTCGTTTTGACTCGTATTCCCAATCTGCGGGGCTATCCTGGATGATGCAAAGTGAGTCTGAAAGGTTGTCAGGATATGCTCCAACTGGGAAAAAATTTACTCACCAATCCAAACGTACGGAATACCTAGTTGGAATGCAACATATAAAGCATCTTGAAAGACAGCGGTAAGCTCAGCAACCGGAATAGCTTCTCGTAACTGGCCAAGGTTCGCACCCGTCAGCGTAAGGAATTTTGCTCCTCCCCAACAGTGGCTTAGACTTAGATAAGGGGTCCTAGCAGGGAGTGAAGTGTCAATAACTAGACAAGCGGAAGTGACAGAGCCATTCTCGAGCTGGCGAACATGGACGAGTCTGGTCGGAACAAATGTACTCTGTAGTCGACGATTGCATAGCTCATGGTGCTGTCGACAATCCTCCAGCCATACCTTTGCTTGCTTCAAACTATTCGGCGATCTTAATGAAGGGTAGAGAGAGGTCCGAAGTCCTAGTTGCTTGGCGACTGGTCAAGATTTAGCATATCTTACGATCCGATCACCAGCAGACTTCGAGCCATCACCGTGGGATCTGATATGGATATCTAGGAACCAGCTGTCGGGACTCACCTTCCTTACTGATACAATCAAACCAGATCTCTGAGTAGCTGCCAAACGCTTCTACGGTGAAATTACGTGCTGACCAGTCGTTTCCACTCCATTGTCGAGTGTATCGGATCTCATCAAAAAGCGGACGGTCTATACTTTCTCCTGTTGCATGAGCATTTCGCAATTCTTGGATCTTGTTGTACAATCGCTTGCAGATAAAGCAGCCTTTTTCTACTGATCGCTGGAGCTCTTCGGCAGCTGTATGGTGTGAAGTAGTATCGTCGTTGGCTGCAAATGCACGTTCGCATGTCGGGCATAGCGGGTTCGAAATCGCCATGTGGTCCTATGGGATTGCTGACCAGTAAGAAAACGACTGAGTCGGAAAGCAGACCGCAATTGCGCGGTAGGTTGGCACCAGTTGACAGGATAATTAGGTGAGGTGTAAAATTGACGAATTGTTGTGGTGGGCAGTGCTGCTTATGCAGGACTAGTGCGCACCTTCCGCAATGAGATTGCACTGGAACACATGAGACCTGCGTGAGATGCATTCCCTAATCTCTCCTCTCTAATTCCATTAACAGGGATGCGAGCTATCTACAAGGTAATTCCACAAAGGAAGCGAACAACAAGAAAGCGCAGCGGCGTCCGCTGTCCGGGAGGACATCGAGCGGAGGGTATATGCCGCTGCGCTCGAGAAGAGAACCCTATCCATCCTTCCTTTCCGATCTCTCTGCCCTGCCTGTCCCATACCATACAATAGCATCCGATACCGTTGTCCTGTAAAACCCGTCCCAGCCCCACCCCCGATTCTATAACCGTCCTTCCCCAAAGGAATATAATTTAAAAAGCCACACCCACTGCCGCACTCCCCGGCAACATCCCCAAATGCTGGCTTACCCCCTCCTGCCTCGCCCCAATCTCCATGCCCCTCAGAATCCCATAATGTGGACTCGGCGGCGGCTTCAAGCTCCGGCGACTACTCATGCTGCTCCGCGCACTCGCGACGCTTCTTGCAGACCCCAGACTCGCTTCAACTAGAATCTCTTTCTCCTTTGCCAACGTGAGTGGCGCCGGCACCCGGCGTGCCTTGCCTGCGCCTTTGAGGAGGCTTACGCGTGCCGGTGGGGGTGGTGCGTCCTTCAAGGATTGGCGCAGGGGCAGGCTCGCGCGGGGCGGGGAGGAGGACACCGTCTTTATGGAGCGGAGCGAGTGCATGGAGGAGTGTGGTGAGTGTCGCGGAGAAGAAGATAGCGACGGCGTGCTCGGGTACGACGACGAGAGCAGCGTGACGGTTGCGGTGTCGGCGCTGGTCTGGCGCGTGTGCACCATTGTGCGCGATCCTGCAGTTGAAGGACGAGATGAGAGGGGCAGCGGGGGTTCAGGCTCGCACTGGTAGAAGGAGCGTGCTGCTGTGGACTTTGGCGTTGCGGGCTTGGAGGCCAAGGTTGATGTGGGTGACTTAAGGGATGGTGTGCTTGGGAGGGATCGCTTGAGCCAGGCGCCGAGGCGGTGGATGGGGGTTGTTGGTGTGGGTGGTGTGATTGGGTTTGAATCGAGGGGTCCGCTGAATGTGCGTGCTGGCGGAGCAAGTGTCAGCCTCGTCGGTTGTCGTGCGAAATTGGTCGGTGGAATAGGCGGCGGCGGTAGTGGTTTCGCTACCAGTGGCGCTGAGAAGGCAGACCCGATGTCTGATAATGTCTCAGAGCGGACGTGCATGCGCAGTGAGGGTGCGATAGCCGGAACATGCGACGAAGGTGACAACGGAAGTCGGTTGATCAAAGCAGGAGACTGGTTGCGTGAGCGATATGCCTCTGCACGGCGCTCTTCGACAATAGTGTTCAGCTCTCTGATGGCTTCATCGACATCGGTCTTCGCCCTGCGAACGCTTCCGGGTCGTGAAGGGGCAGTGTTCGATCGAGCTCGTGAAGGCGAGGGCAGACGTGAGAGGATACGCGGCGGTGATAGTGTGCCTCGTCGGTAGAGATCACTGGGTGTTCTACTACGTATTGACCCTGTCCGACTTGTCGTTGTACTGCGTATCGATTCTGCTCGAGTCTTGGGCTCGTCCTTCAGCAACGGTAGCGCCGTCAAGCTTGCAGACAGTGGCCTTGATTGCACCGAGTGCGAGCTCTGCACACTCGACCGGCGTGACCCAGAACCTACAGGCTTCCTTTGCACCAGATACGATGATGTAGAAGGATCCGACGAGATCGAGTTCGTCCGCGAATCCATATTACGAACCAACGCTTGTGCAGGCAACTGCGGCATCTCGCCCCACTCATCGTGTTCGAAATCTGGCAACGGCGATAGTCTCCCATCAGCGAGGTATATCGACAGTTCCAGAGGCCTGAAACTTCGACGCCGCCGCACTGGCATCGGTGCATCGTCAATCATACTCTGAATGCCTTCTGCGCCATCGAAGCCACTGTCGTGCCGGAAGTCCGTCGGGCCACTTATACTGAGCCGTCTGACCTTTGAGTGCGACTTCCTTGGCCGTGTGAGCGTGTGCACGCTTGCTCGTGAGGACGCACGTGACGCGAAGTCACGACTCGTGGCCACCCATTGCGATACATGCTTGCCCATAGAGTGACTTGTGGCTGGGCGTGGTGGCGGTGAGACGGGCTCGGCGCGGGGGACCTCTCTTGTCTGTGGTTGGTCGTAACATATCTCCGGACCCGATTCTTCTAGACGAAATTGTTAGATGGATGTGGAAGGATATGACGGCGAGCTTTCTAGAAGGTTGGGTGTGCAGGTCATATTGGGTGGCGTGGCATGCAATTAGCCATATTAAGGAGAGATAGGCGGCGTAGGTGCAGCTCAACATCAACAGACATGCTGACGGAACATCGACCAGATGAGGTGTGAAGAATCGACGTGGTAGTTGAGTGTAAGGATGGAATTCGTGATGTCCTGAAGGCGTTCAAAGGAACCCATCGGTGGTGAAGAACGCGTGCTGCAGTGAAGGATGGAAGATAAAAAGTGAACATACCAACAGCCCTCGACGCGTCTCTACCGTCTTCCTCCTCAATAGAGTCTCTCCTCGCAGATGCACAGCATCCAATGGCCAGCCATGGTTTCCTCTTCTCTTGCAACATTACTGTGTCGTCGTACCCGTCTAGCAGGTACTTCTCTCTCGACGAACGCTCTTGCAAGACCAGTCAAGGCAGCAAGTGCTTCTCAAAAACAACAAAAGGATGGTATACCAAAGAAGAGAAGAGGTGAGAAGAGCGTGCGTGTAGTGTGCGCCGTAAGAACCAGCCAGCCTTCTAGTCCAGTTCAGTGCGTTAACAATCCGACAACACAACAACACATGCACTTTGGTCCGGCCAACCCATCAATCCACACCACGCCGTCCCTGCCGCACCCATATACACAATCTACCCTCGCCCCAAGCGCCCAATAACACCCACCCCCGCCATCCCTGCCCGTCACCCAGATGTCCCGCAGCGAGCCTGTGCTGGGGCTCTAGCCCATGCAGGCACCCTATTGGCCGAAGCGAGCATAAGCGCCAGCGCAAATAGATGATGCGCGGCCAATCGACCAGCAATAGCGGCTACGCGTCGAAACGGGCTGCAGATGGCGCGCAGGCGCGGTTGTTACTGGGTGGATGTTTGGGGGTGGGGAGACGTGAGTGGGGCGGTGGTTCTGTGCTTCTGGGAGTTCGCGCCTACTCCAGAAAGATGGAGTGTATATTTAGATGCGATGGGAGAGGGCCTTGGATCGAGATATTTCGGGTGAAACGGGAATGGAGGGAGAATGGAAGGACTGTATTTGGGTTTCCGGAGATGAGGGCCTGGTTGCAGGTTGGAGGTGAATGCGGGTTGGAGAGGGTCCGGTTGTCGCTGCCTCGAGGCTCGAGAGCAACGATTCTGTCCAGCGGCCGGCCAACCATGTCTCACCCAAAAAGACGATAGGTAACTGTATGGTCCGAATCTCCACCTTCGAAAGCCTCTGCAAAAATGTCTAGCTGGAACTGCTCCTGGAGACTCGAGCTCAGTGCTTTGCCCTTCCGCCCACGCGACACACGCACCAACCACTCCCCCATCCCAGCCTGATTCCTCAACGCCACATCAGAATAACAGCTCCCTGAGCCTGCAATTGGCACACGCCCCAAATTCGCAGCAGATCTACCACGCCACATTATACAAACCTCCCTCCCGCGCTCACGATTGGCACACCCTATCAGACCCGAAACCAACGGTCCACGCCGCAAGTTTTTGCCCCAACCAATCACATGTAGCCCCGGGCCGTCCCTCCATCACAACCACAACACGCCATCCCGCCCACGCCGCTGGTGCCAGCGCACGCATCCATCTCCACTTCTGCCACGCTTCTCGAATCACGGCGGGTCGCATGGCGGGACTTGGTTCGCTGCGAGGGCGCGGCTGCAGGTACGCACCGCTGTCAGTGCGGAAAATTTCTTGCAATGGTACGGTCAAGTCAAGCATGGTAGATTTGTGCCTTTGTACGAAAAGATGCGCGCTTCCTGAGAAATACGCCTTACGGATGCGCAAGCAGAGAACTCGAAACATAGCGCCAATGAGACAGATCATCATATACACACCGGAAAGGGTATAAAACATGGACGAGTGGGAAAACAGATGTGCAAGAAAATGGAACGGAGAAAGCCTTGTTGGCTCTGAGAGAAACATTTCAAAACGTTGCATCCTTTCGTGCGGCGTGCGCGCTGACCGCAAGGGCTCACATCGGCGATATTTGACCCTTACGAACCGCTCCATGCATCGCGCTCGTCCCTAAAACTGCCGTATTGAGGGCTCTTATCCCGCTTGTTGCCGTCCTCTTCGTTGGTGTAATTGCGTTCCTCCCAGTGCGAAGCCTCTTCTGATATCGGCGGGTCGAGCTTGCCGGTCTTGTCCTCGTCCTCGCCATCTTCGGTGGTGAAGGGGTAATTGAGGTTGTGTACGCCTTCAGGGTTGTGCGGCTGGGGTCTATCTGGGTTGAAACCTTCGCGCACCCCTTCTTCTTGTCCTTCTTCAGGATACGCGTGGCTAGCACTGGTCAGCTTATGCCTGCAATGGCAGACGAGTATCTGATATACTTACACAAAATGCTTCTGTTCGACTTCGTTCCAACCAGAGCCTCCTTCCTTGCGTGCTCTAACACGCTCGACATCTTCTGCGTCAGTGTCCTCCACGACAAGATCGACAAGCTGACTCTTGTCTGACTTGCCCGAGTTGGTTGACGATGATGACTCCTGCCTGAAGAGTTTTCCGACCACACCTTTATGAGACTTGGAGCTGGAAGGCTCTCCACTGCTTGAGTCGCTCCGATGCTTGCCCTTGTCTACCGCCTGCTGAATGTCTTTGATCTGACTCTTTCGCCTTTTCTTGTTTACGGCGGTCGGCTGTAACAAATGCCGGTTCGAAGCTCCAGTTAGTATTGGTGGATCACCATATAACTGACTATCGCGATTTGCCCTGTGTGCCTCGATGACAGGATACTGCAATATCGTTAGCTGCGTTGACGTCATTGAAGTACAATACCCACATTCCAGTCGCCGAACTCTAATGTTCGCGCGCTTTCGAACAATTGTTCATCTCCAGGGTCAAGCTCCGGTTCTTCATTCTCTTCCACAGTCCCATACTTGGATGTGTCAAGAGCACGCGAGGCTCCTGGGCTCATCGTCCTCGCCCTGCTGGATGATGCTTTCGAAAGCAACGGTTCATGTTCGCCTTGGCCGGGTTTTGGAATCCAGTATTTTCCTTTCCCTCCTCGTTCGTATCTCATACCTTCCGCCATGCGTGCTGCTCGCGAGGACGATTCTTCGTGCGCAAGCACGTTGTCGTTCGCGTCGAAGTAGCGGTACTCGTAATGCTTGCCGCCAAAAGTATCTTTTGTATCCTCAATCAAATCGCGTGGACCGAAGGCATCGCGCAAGGCATACTTGACAGGCAAGCGTGCAGCCGAGATGGTATCGTCGGCATAGTCGTGCCATGAGAAAGCGTACCAATGTGCCAAGGAGAAAATGGGCATCTCGAAGCAGATGAGCGCATCTTGTATGGCAGCAGCAAGATTGTCGGCGCTGTATCCGGGGACGTTGTCGGGGATGGCGCCCAGCCAGACAAGAATGGACAAGAAGAAACCCTGCCAGTAGGAGGCGAAAATGATGCCTTTGATACACAAGAACTTTGGCATGGGTCGGAACGGCTTGAGATCTGATACCATGCACACCCAGAACATGGCGAGTGCATACAAGCTTATGGTGATGCTAACGTTGTAGATGATGCCGCTCCAGAGGTAGCCAGAACTGACTCCTATGTACCCCTCTTTGTAGACGTCGAATGCTTTCATAATGAAGGCTGCGACTGAAAGTAAGGGCTTGACCCAGGTGTACTGCAAGATGCCGCGCTTGATCATTAGGAAGGTGTGCGGATCGGATATGTCAACCTTGGGCAAAACCAGGTTCATCGGCCAAAGATGCGACACGGGGGCGCGGCCAGTCATGAGGATGATCAGGGCACGCTCGCCGCCGATGAAGTTTATGAGCAACTGGAAAAAGGTGTATATGGTGAAGGCTTCGTATACGTCTCGTAGTGGCTCGATCCAGCGGGATGCCTTGATGGACACCAAGCTCGCCCACGAGCAGGCCGAGTATATCGGGAC
This sequence comes from Paraphaeosphaeria sporulosa, assembly GCF_001642045.1. Classification (NCBI taxonomy): domain Eukaryota; kingdom Fungi; phylum Ascomycota; class Dothideomycetes; order Pleosporales; family Didymosphaeriaceae; genus Paraphaeosphaeria; species Paraphaeosphaeria sporulosa. The sequence goes on along the minus strand of NW_017253370.1, from coordinate 518,670 downwards.
CATGAGGAGGATGCGGACGACATAGCGTTGGAGGAGGGGTTTCCGATAGTTCTTTCTGATAGGAATTCATTAACATGTGGCTTCATTGGACACGTTCTTACGTACGTCTGTAGCCAGACAGCGCTGCGACTAAGTCAGTGGATGCGCGAATCTCCAGGGAGGCAAGCACTGACATGAATGTGATGACACTTGCGACGAGTGCTGCAACGCCTGCAACAATAATGACGGCCTTTGCAAAGCGATCGCCTGTGCCTCGAGGGTCGCCCTCGGAGGCAGCCCGTCGCAGAAGGTTGCCTGTTGACATGGCGAAGACGGCGCGGGAGCGCAGAGCGGCGTGCTCTCGCAGAGCGTGGGAGCGGACGTGAAGATGGGTACCCAGAACAACGGCCAAGGTCAGCAGCTGCAGGGCATGGCGATGTTTGCACCGGCACCAGCTTTGACGTCGTGTGCCTAACTTTGGCGGAGCAAGGTGCCATGCGGAGGAAGCTTGGACTCCGCACGCGTCATTAGCGCATGGGGTTGCCGACGCCTCAACCTCGCGGGCACTGTGTGCATGCGCACTCATCCCCGTTGGTCGCGAATCTTAGGCACGGTCGCAGCAGGCCAGCTACCCTTCGGCTCCGCTCAATCAGGGCCATCCCGAGCGCCTGTTCATTGCGCGACTAGCGCTGCGACAGCATGCGCGGCCACGAGCCACGATGAGGAGTCGCACCCGTCGTTTGCCTGGTTTACTGCGCAACCGCCATCCATGGAAGGCTCCATCGTAGCAGAGCCGTTAAACCCGCCCCGGGGCTTCAATTGGTGCGCAAGCTGTCCGTGTGCATGCATGTCGTCCCTGCTAACGTGGACCGCTTCAGGGTGTACCTGGTGGAGCTGTTGATATGCAGCATCCTGACCGTCTTCTTCCTCTTCTACTTCAACCGCCTGTTCGCGACACTTGTGTCGTACGCCATCCGAGCCTACACATGGCGCGCCTACCGCACCTACATCGACATCCAAGCCCTACAGATCTCACTCCTCGGCGGTCGCATCTTCTTCAAGGACGTTCGCTACCACGGACACAACGAGACCATCCTGGTGCACAATGGATACATCACCTGGAACTACTGGCTGCGGCGAGTGAGAGACGCCGAGGTTTACACGACCGACCGTCCACCCGCCTTGGACGCGGACACAAGCGACGGAGCATCGAGCAGTGCACCTTCGGGAAGTCGGAGCAGAAACGTAGATAGGGCTGAAAAAGGAGGCAAGAATCCGCAAAAACGCCTCCCGTGTCGCTTCTCCGTCAAGATTTCAGGTCTTGAGGCGTTTCTATACAATCGCACACCAGCTTACGATGGCATCATCGACGCTATACGGAACAAAGCCAATAGTACGGGCGCAGAAGAGGGGGGACCGTTGGACCACGAGAACACAAGTACTGGAAACAATGTCTTGTTTAGGACCTCGACGGAGATGTCCGAAGACCAAAGACAGCAAATGAATAAGCTGAGGAAAGCCCCAGCAAAAGAAGAAGGCGTGACCCGTCCCGGCACCGACACTACCGACGATGGCAAAACCGACGGTCTACCTGCGTTCCTGAAGCTACTGCCTGTATATGTAGAGTGCAATAAAGGCGCCATTATCATCGGAAACGAGCACACCATGTCCGTCATCACTGCTCAGTTCGAGAAAGCAACCGGTGATTTCGACGCCGCCCCAAGCAGCCCCCTGGATGCATACCAACAAGTCTTCAATTTCCAGGTCACTCACCCTGTAGTGCACATGAAGCCCAATCCGGACTATAAGAGCCCCCAACTCGACGCTGCCAGACGATTGAAGCAGGAAGAACAACAGGGTGTACTGGAGCAAGAGGAGACGAGCGAAAAGCCTAAGCAGCAAAGCTTTCGCCTTCCGCGTTTCCCTAAACTATTTTCCAAGTCATCCGACTCCATTCACACCCACCATGGGGAAACTACTGGCAGAAGAGCGAGTATGTTTGTCCCACAATGGCATTTTCCGGGGCAAGAGAAATGGAGGGGACTTTCTCGTTACATGGAAGACGACCAGACTGATGGGCATGGAGAATGGGATGGCGTTGAATATGCTAGGACGTCTCTCATTGCAGATTGTCCGTGTGTTAATGTGAGCTTCTACTGGGACGTTGCCGGTAAAGTGCCCACGTTGTTAGACAACAGCATGTACACTGAGCCTACGAATTCCGGGGATATTAATGGCGCTACTCCACCAGAGTACGGCGTGGATATACAAGTCTATGGTGGTACAATCAATTATGGACCGTGGACTGACCGACATCGTGGCATCTTCCAGTCGTTCTTCTTCCCTGGCGCCCATGTGGATGCGCAACCCGCATCTGCTCTCCAGCCTGGTGATACCAGAGTGCTTACTGTTTTCAAACTGTATTTGAGCATCGAGGATGAGACTGTACTACGGATTCCGATTCGGGAGCCATCGAAGGACTGGAAGTGGAAAGGCAAAGCCAAGACACTCGGTGGGCAAGACAAACAAGCTTCGGACAAGACAAAAGGGCGAACAAGGTCACGAAAGAAGTACGGAAGGACGAAACAACGAGACGCCGCGTCTTCTGGGCAGAACATGCGCCCCTTTGGCTGGATTGATGTCAAGGTCGCGGGTAACTCTTCTGTCAACTACGTAATGGATATGGTCGCATCCCGGCATGGCTTCAACAACAAATTGGATGTCGATATTGCCGGAGCAGAAATATCCTCCAGCGTTAATCATGGCCTTTTGTGGCGATCGGGTGCAATCGGGCTGGATTGCGACTTGTCCAACCCTCTCAGCTGGAACAGCTTGAGGAAATGGAAGTTCAACATTTCCTGTCGAGATCTGGAGCTTTTCCTGCTGAGAGATCATCTATTCCTGCTGACCGACCTCGTCGCTGATTGGGGTTCTGGTCCACCAGCCAACTACTTCACGTTTCTCCCTTTCCAATACCTACTCAATGTCGATTTCACCAACTTCAAACTCTATCTGAACACGAACGACTCCAACATCATCAACAACCCGTCCGAACTCGATGAGAATAATTTTGTCGTTCTCTTCGGCCAACGACTGCACGGGGATGTTCATATCCCGCTAGACAAATTCAGACCGTTGCAGAACGAGATCAAATTCGACGTGAAAGGTCAGCATCTGGGTCTCGAGGTCTGCATGCCGCCCAAGAATACGCTGCACACTTGGGTGCACTCCAATAAGGTTGCACAATTGACGGGATTGACGTTGAATGGAAGCTATACGCTCATGACCGAAACTTCGGCTATGAATACCGACAGACTCTTCATGGACATTCGAGGAGACAAATTATACCTAGAGCTGTATGGCTGGCTCGTGCATCACTTCATGCAAATCAAGGAAAATTACTTTGGTGATGACCTTCACTTCAGAACCCTGGAAGAATTTCAAGGCTTGCAGAGTCATAGTTTGGCGATGGATACGACGACCCCTAATGGCCAACCACCGAAGGTCTCAAATGACCTCGATGTTATCCTTTCGGTTTCAGCTGAGAACGCAAGCATACTTCTTCCTGCCAATTTGTACTCGGCCGAGACCGGCCTTCGAGCAGAACTACCCTTTGCGCACTGTGACCTGAGGTTCACAAACTACTACATGGATCTCCTAGTGGACTTTAGCCCCATCAGTCTCTCGGTTGGTAGTGATGTAACGAGCCCAGGCCTTGCTCATGATGCTGGTGGGCAGACCGAAGTGTTCATCGAGTCGCTCACCATTGCCGGTCATCGGCTTTTCGGGCTTCCGCCTACCGAGCCAACGTACGTCTGCAATTGGGACTTCGACCTTGGGACCGTCTCAGGGGAGTGCACGCCGAACTTCTTATCGAAGGCCGCTAAGTCCATCAATTGTTTTGTGTTCAGCCTAGACGACGACGAAAACACTTTGCCTATCACCAATCCATTGATCATACACGACTCCACGTTCCTTCGCTTACGAACTCATGACATACGAGTGTGGCTGCACGTCGACAAACAAGTTGTCCTTGTTAGCACCGGGCCGGTCAAGCTGGACTTTAATGATCTTGCTGGGGACACGTTTTCTCGCCGCCTCGATGCTTGGATTCCCAACCTGAGTGTGAGCGCCATTGACGAACGAGCTGCGTTGCGATATGGCAGTCGGGGCAGAGACACCCAAAAAATCAAAGTTCAAGCCTTTCTCGAGACAAGTGTGTCTTTCACCCTGTTTAATCGTAAACTGGACTTTAGCAAGGAGCGACGCAAGCAGCACACGCATATGCTCGAACATGACCAAAGAACGAACCGCGCGCAGTTTATGTACATGAACCATGCGACGCACCAGCTACCCACCCACCAAGAAGTAAGGCCACCTGCGATGCAGTTTCCTGAGATACCCCAACCGATATTTCTAAATCAACCGGGTGGATCAGTAACCGATGCGTCGTCTGGGTACTCATCTGGATCTGCATCTTCTAGGGGACGCTCCATCCGGACTCGTTCACTTGCTTCTTCTTCAAGCGGTTCATTTATAAACAGTATACGCTCTGTTCGTAGGCATAGAGAGGGCACAGCGACACAATCATCTAGCAAAAGCCGGACACTACGCGGCTCTCCTGCAAGGGCGGACAGCTCCAACGGTCATCGCACACACTATGATGCGAAAGAGAGGGTGCCTGGTGGCTTGCCATCATCTGTGGCGCTAGCAAGTCCGCTTGCAGTGCCTACTTCCAGCTTAGATTTAATCGACATGGACAAGTCCGAGGTCCCAACATTCCCAGATCTCCCACCCCGGCCTCGCATGGACAGAGAAGACGCAATACAGTTCAATGACGTCTCTACAAAGCACTTCGATGAAAGCTTCGAGCATACCAGTCTCATTATCGAAGCAGAACCTGGTATACGCCTCTACTGTACTCCGGAATTTGTACGTTGTATATCAGGTTTGGTCAGCACACTCCAACCGCGCGAACCTCAAGATCTTTTAGATGATTTCCAGATAAGCGCAATGACCGCAATATTGGACCGACAAAAGCGCCGTGAAGGCAAAGGCAAATCGATTGAGTTCAGTGTACGTGTACCCTGGACACACATCCGCTTCCACAATGCTTTCGGTCCCCATCTGGGCGCACAAGCGGGCATAGACCAGTATGATGTCATCTTGAACCGGCTCCAAGTCGCTGTACGAGATAAGAAGCTTGTTGGGGAGAGGACTGGCGAAAGCTCAATCTCAGCACACACCACCCTGGGATCCCTTGGGATTTCCGTCACTGAGAGGAAAATGGACGGCACCGGCGATGATGTTGCAGTCCAGGCTGAAGTCAATGATCTGCTTGTATGGATGCTGCAGAACAAGGAGACCCACGTTCATGTAAACTCGAAAGCTTTCGAACTTGCCACTGCTAGCCGAAAGATCGATTACATGGCGTCACTCATTCATCGTAGTACAATATTGGGCGAAGAATTGGCGACCAGATTCGTAAGCATCGAAGACACGCAGCAGAGCCGCTTGCGGTACCTTGCTCTACGTCTCACGACTGCGCAAGTCCAACGTCAAGACCCCGCCTTCTTGACCAAGGCATCTTTCGCGCTTCGTGCGGTCAGAGACCACTTACGTAGCCACGACTCTTGGAAGATCATCTCGAGATTTAGGTACATATGGCAGACCTTGTCCGATCACGAGAAACGACGGATCCGTGATCACTGCACCGTCAATTCTGTCAGGTGCCCGGCGGATGCAGAAGAAAGAATTGTCTCGATGTGGGATCAATGGCGCACATGGGATCTGGCTCATGTCAAAAAGAGTTTGGCCATGCAAATGCTGTTCGGGTCTGCCATTATGGAACATCCGGAGGAAGCAGCCCCGTCTCCAATATACATTGACATCCGCTCTGCCGGCATCAAGGCCATACTCGACCCAGGCGTCACACAAAGTGAAGTAGCACTCCATATCCTCGCCATCAGTATTGGATTAATCCCACCGGCCGAACCGGCAGGTCTCATGCTGGTGGGCGCTGAGATTCCGAAACGTACCACGATAGTGCAGATCAACTCGGGAGAGACTGCCGTTCGTGTTCATTGGGAAATCTGCGAGTTGATGGACATACTTATCAACATGTTCGAAAAGGAGAACACCAAGCAGTTCAGAGCTCTAGAAGCCCAGTCTGCTTGCCCAACTAAGGGAAAGAAACAGGAGGTCGAGACTAGCCTGCAGTTTGTGTACGTGACAGAGAAGGCTACCATTGCGCTCGACACGATCAATCTACGCAATTTACTTATTGGCCGGCGGTTCCGCTTCTCTGCAGTGAACGAAGATAGCCGCCCTTCAAAGCAAGGCATCACGACAACCGTCATCGTACATCTCGAACAGGCTGTTACGGAATTGCTGTCTCGGTCTCGTCTACTCTTAAGATCGCAATTTGACTCGCCTAGCGTTTACTTTGCCTACCATCAATTCGAAGACAGAGACTCTGTACCAGATGAGATCAAGGTTGCTGGCGCAAGCCGGAAGATCGAAGTACGGCTTGAAGAACATGTGCTTGGCCTGCTTGAAGTAGCGGACTCCGTGCTTCGTGATGAAGTTGCCTACTTCCATGAGCAAGCGATGCTCATCAAGAGTTCACTGCGACCTAAGCTTGAGCAAACCGACCGTCCCAAATTGACACAATTGCCCAACATCAGTTTGGCTTTGTTGATGGACAGATATGCTATTCATTTAGCATTGCTTGAGTCACTGAGTTGGTCCATGACCGGTTCCGCTGGTCGCGTCTCTGTTGTACCCTCTATGGGTAAAAACGTGACTCTTCGCGTGGACTACGACTTGGCCTCGTGTCACCACCGGATGTTTAGCAAGACTGCGAATGCCTCTAACCTCATCAGCTCTCTTGAATTTCCGCCAATTAATGGACGCTTATCGGTTACGAACACGGAAACCCAAACGAAGATATCTGCTGCAGGCATCATCGAGACTATTCAGCTGCAGGCATCGGAAGTACAAGCGCTTGTGGCGACGATCAACAAGCCAGAGATCACGAATGTCGTTCGCGCCGTTAGCGAAGATATCGATGTGCTCACCGCCCGTTTCCGAGAAATCATACCCCAAGACAACCGTAAACCTGTCATCAAAACGCCCGAGTCTTCCAGAGAGATAGTTTTCGGCATTCAAATGACACTATCGGGTATCAGCGTTCTAGCAAGTGCCCCTGGACAGCATGCAGACTCACCAATGGCGAACCTTTCTGTCCGTCTATCTTCTATCCAACTGCGAGCGACTAACACCGACCGCAATGGTGCTATACTCCACTTAGCAGAAGCTATCGTGCTTCTCCAAGATATCAGCGTAGACCTTACTTTGTCCGACAAGAACTCTATTCGTCGCTGCGGCAACATCAGTTTTGCGGCAGTACTCCATGTCACAGCGGAGCAGAATGCGCAGCCTCCTCGCAGAGTTTACCGCTTGAAGAGTTCTGGCCTGGCGGTCAACATGTTTGCCGACACCGCATCTGCAGTAGTAGATGTTATGAACCATTTACAAGACAAGATCAAGGATCTCGATCTGTCAGTGGAGAAAAAATACCTGAAGAAACTCCGGCACGCCAAGAGTAAACATTCCCACAAGGGCGACGCAAGCACATTGAGTGTCACAGAGACCGACGCCGAGAGTGTGAGCTCCGGTGCTCTGTTCACTTCCACCTACTCCCTCGAGCTTCTCGACATCTATGTTAGCTGGATCGTAGGCAATTCCATCGAACCGTATCCGAAGACGGAATCCGAGGATCTTGTGCTTTCGTTTAGAAGGATCGATCTCTCGACACGCAAAGACGACGCGGCTCGCTTGACGATTGAGGATATGCAATTGCAAATGGTTCCAGTCTCGGCAAGTAAAACTGAGAGATCGGCTAACTCCGCATTGCTTCCCGAAGTGGTTTTCAACGTGGCCTACGGTTCAACCAAAGACACTCGAAAAGTGGCTTTCCATGCCGCGGGCAAGTCGCTGCATCTTCAACTCGATTCGCGCTTCATTCTTCCAGCAAATATCATACAACGGTCAATAACTTTGGCCGGTAAGAAGTTCAGGGCCGCTTCGGCCAACTGGAGTATGACGCCAACAACAGATGGCGCTCAACGAAAGAATCCGTTCGGGAACAAACGTCTGGCCTCTTTATCGGTCGATGCAAGTTTCGCAGGAGCCGTGGTGCACATCAATGGGAGCGACACGCCGCACACTTCGACCTCTACTGGCAAAGAGAGCAAATCTCAACAAAAGGGCAGATACAGTCAATTTGTCGGGGATGCTTCCAAGAGCAGCCTAGTACTTCGCGCACCAGGTATTGCGCTCAAGGTGGAGAATGAAGACGATGGCCAAGACCCGACACTGAAAGCCGAGGTGCGAATCGACGCCTCAAGTAACACTCTATTTCCCACCGTTGTGCCTGTCATCATCGAGATGTCCGAGAGCATCAAGGAGGTTGTTCGCGAAAAGGATGAGGACTCGCCACTCTCGCCGGCGACTTCCATGCCACAGAACGACACAAAACCTGGAGTAAAGCTGTTGGAGGAGGACAATCTCATCAGCGTCGACCCTAGTTCGATTTTGGGCCGGAAACGTTTGAATCTCGGCGTCCGCATTTGCAAACAAGAGTTCAGTCTCAGTTGCCAGCCTATTGCCCGCGTTGCCGCGATAGCCAAGCTTGAGGACATCTACATCACCGTGAACAGCGTCAAGTCACAAGAGCACGGTCACTTCTTTGCTGCGTCTGCGGCTTTTGAAAAGCTCGAGGCTACCGTTCAGCACGTCTATTCTCGAGAGTCAACTTTCGGATTCAATGTTGATTCCATCATTCTGTCTCTGATGAACAGCAAGCATTTGAGCGGTACGAGCGGGATATCGGCTATTCTGAAGATCAACCCAACGGCACTACAGATCAATGCCCGGCAACTTCAAGATTTCTTGCTTTTCAGAGAAATTTGGGTACCGCCGGAGATTCGACGATCATCAAACCCAGCTCCAGCGACTGCGAGCCAGGAACCACAGGAATATCTCATGCAAAGATACCAGCAAGTCACTGCTGCAACTGCTTTCCCGTGGAACGCCAACGTCGCTATCGCCGATGTTTCTGTGGATCTCGATCTGGGACAGTCGATTGGAAAATCATCGCTGCGGATCCAGAACATGTGGGCGTCGTCCAAGAAAAGCGTCGATTGGGAACAAAATCTGTGCGTTGGCATTGAGAAGATCGGCATCGAGAGCACTGGTCGCACGAGTGGCTTCGTCGATCTGACTGGTGTTAAGATTCGCACGTCTATTAGTTGGCCTTCTCAAGACCAAGCTACTCGGCAAACGCCCCTCATACAAGCATCGGTTGGTTTCGGACAATTGCAGGTCAAGGCTGGGTTCGACTATCAATCCTTTTTGATCGCGTACATAGTCAATTTCGACTTCCTCATGTACAATGTCCGCGAACACCACCGGGGAAAGCGCGACCGTCTCGTCGCGATCCTTGACGGTGACAAGGCGCACGTTCTTTGCACCGCTACCAGCGCAGCCCAAGGCTTAGCGCTCTGGCAAGCTATCGAGCGCCTCATCCAGGAAAACCAGCAAGCGTACAAGCAGTCCCTCAAAGACATCGAGAAGTTCCTCCGCCGCAAGTCTTCTGTAGCGGCGCCATACGCACGCTCCGCGTCCCAGAGCGTGATCGCTCCCAAGCCCGACACCGACGCAGCCAAGACCCCAATCTCCCTCCACACAGACGTCGTCGTCACTCTCCGCTCCATCAGCCTCGGGATCTTCCCCTCCACCTTTGTCGACACGCAGATCCTTCACCTCGAAGCCGCCGATGCCCAAGCACGCTTCACCGTCGCGCTCGAAAAGGGCAAAATCCACTCCACCCTCGGCATGACGCTCGGCCAGCTCTCCGTCGCTCTGTCCCCAGTCCAGGCACCCAAGAAAGCGAAGCCCGTCGGCGAGCTCACGGTCGAGGACATCATATCCTCCGCGAAAAGCGCAAAGGGCGGGACTATCCTCCGCGTGCCCAAGGTCATTGCGACGATGCACACGTGGCAGAAGCCGCGTAGCAACCACATTGACTATGTCTTTAAGAGCAGTCTCGAGGGCAAGGTGGACGTCGGGTGGAACTACAGCCGCATCAGCTACATCCGCACCATGTGGGGGAACCACACGCGTACGCTGGCGAGTCGGCTGGGGAAACCGCTGCCAGAGCCCAACATCAAGATCACGTCGTCACAAGCTCAGCCAGCGGCGCCTCAGGCTTCTTCGTCGGCGACGCAGACCCCAGACACCAAAGAAACCCCCGCGCCAGTTCAAGCACAAGGCCAGGAAAAAATTACTGCTGTTGTCAACGTCCCGCAGAGCAAGTACGAGTACACGGCGCTAGAGCCCCCGCTCATCGAGACGCCGCAGCTCCGCGACATGGGCGAGGCGACGCCGCCGCTCGAGTGGATCGGGCTGCATCGCGATCGGCTGCCGAATGTGACGCATCAAATTGTGATTGTGACGCTGCTGGAGTTGGCGCGGGAGGTAGAGGAGGCGTATGAGCGGATTTTAGGGAGCTCGTAGGGAGTTGGACTAGGAGATAGTGTGGGAAAGGGATGGGAATTGTTTCATAGGGCGTTCCATGGACTTAAGGTGGGATAAAAGGCAGTTCTTTTCCTGTGCGGTTCTAGGTCTTGTAGTATACCAAGCGTGATTGCATGCGGATAAATAATTGTAAAATAATGAGGACTGTGGATGGTAGTCTTCCTTGTCGTATTGCTACGCGCCCCGGTCTATTACGTCTTCCAGGCTACTCCTGCCTAGCCCATGAGCCTGTCTGAGCTCACAGCGGACCTTTGTTAGACTCTGTATCCCAGGGGATATCACGTCTTCGCATTTACGGGGCTTCTAAGGTATACATTCCTATTGACCTTTTTGTTGAATCAAACTCTGTGCATCCATTTCCACAGGCTGCATTTGTCGAAGACATGACGCAGAAGATTGCTGATGTAGTGCAGGTGACGCATTTCGACGATTGCCAATTCCATTCCATTTAGATCTACGAATGCGATGAGTGCTCTCATCGAGACTACCAATGCAACCATATCCGCATATGTCTCCGCCTTTCCTAGGCTATCATCTGCTCCTTCCTCCCAGGCTTGGGGCAGTTCATGTATGCATGGCACGCTTGCAAGTACCTTCAATCTCTCACGTATGCTCCAAATCTGCGGCCAATGCTGCCACCCCCGCGTGTATTCTGCATATTTCACTCTAGTATTCACAGCCATTGGTGTAATGCGGAGTACACACCAAGGCTTGAGAATGCTCCTCGGATCCCAAACTCACCCTTCTCGAAAAGATTATATAGCGTCTAATATGTTCCATGCCAATTAATGCTTTGAATCATTGCCGAGCCAGTCGTTCCAAACACGGTGCAGGAACTTGCCATTGAGACTGGATCTGTAATTGAACATTCAAAACTCAGTTGAAAACTCATCGTCTTGGGCAGGTACCGGGCTCAACATGTGATTTATTGTAGGCCTATCGCATTCCTTTCCTTTGGGCATACTGGGCCATCGCCCGGAGCGCCGCCCTGCCCGGGTTGGTGTCATTCCCCGCTGGCCCAGGGCCCGCCTGGCAACCGACAACAGCAGGGTCTTCGCCACGTGCGAGCCGCTCTACTTGATCATCATACATCCAATGGGCCCCTCTTCACACCTCCAGCTCACTTTCTGCTTCATCCAGATAAAGTTCCGCGGACAGGGTACCTTTAGCATTAGTACCTCCTGCACTTGTATCTGGTGCTGGGTGAGTCCACGCGTGGCGTACTCGGGGTACCTCGACTTTGTAGCAGATGCACTACCAGCACTCGTATGTTTGACTGCACCTGTTTCCGTTGTCTTCTCGTAGTCGGGCCGTTTCTTGCTTGAAGAAGTAGGCACCAGTTTGGTTATTCTGGATGTCTTTAGTGGAGAACGATGAGTGCTCTTCGAAGAATCTGCTGCCGGGAGCTGTCGGGTTGTCTTAAGCAGACTATTCTCTCTAGAGGACTCTGGCGCAGGAACTTGGCGGGCAGTCGCGAGTGGTGTCTAGTCCTTGTCCTCTCCGTTCTTACTAAACCGGTTGGGTGAGTGCTTTAGCATCTCTGTAATCGTTCTGGTAAAAGTGCTATCAGTGAGGCCTGTGGTATATGTTGGTGTCAGAAAGCAGCACAATAAGGAGTACGGGCTGGCCCCAATATGGCATTGCCACTTCTTATTTCAAGGACTTTTTGCGACCTTCATGTGCAAGAATCCGAAATATCGTACATGATTACATTGAAGTCTAGGATCACCAGTGCAGAATGTTAATCGTTCAGAACATCATAAATGACTCTACAAAAGTAGATTAACGTACCCTACAAACTTAATCCAATGATTACTTGACCATACCTTAAACATTTTTGGTTCACCAGAAGCAGTAAATCTCCCTCGAAAACGCGCGGGTGATTTTCCTCATTCCCATGCAGACTTACAAACAACGGCGATGATCTCATCTGCAAAGCGAGTGCATCGCTTCACCAAAGCAATCCAAAGAACACACGTATACATTATCACCAGCTTACCTCACTCCACCAGCCTTGACAACTTCCAACCATCGTTTCAACAACCGCCATCACAGTAAGCGCACCGTTTCACCACACGCGCTGACCTCAGCACAACGTCCGCTCTTCCCTTCACGCCCGCAAATCGAGGATAGCCATCATTTCCGATCACCTCAGAACTACAGCACCACTATTTTCTGAAGACACAGCTTCACTGAAAACTTTCCTACTATAATGTCACGTGCCCTACCCATCACCTGGACAACGCACGCTCCTACCAACCTCCCTCTACCAGGCTACGCATCGTCCCCACTATTTCCCACCTGACTTTTCCCCACCCGATCCGTTGCTAAATCCCACCACGCGCCCAAGATAGCAGCGTCGCGGCCGCTAAATGCACACAGCCGCGATCCTTCCTGTCAGGCGTGCGACCCGGCTCCACGCACACGCCACACGCACGAGCACATGTGCGGTCAAGCTACCTCGCGCACATGCGTGAACTGCACGTTTGAATATGCGCAAATGTGGGCAACGTGTGGTGTGCGAATAGGGACTGGGGATTGGAGGTGGGGGCGGGGATGTATTATGCGCACGCAGTGTGACGGCGACGGCGACGGACCGGGTGCTTGCATTCCTAGCAGCAGGAGGTTGCGTGCGTATGTGACAGGTGACGGGTGAGGTAAGCCAGTCGTGCGGGAGTGAGGCGGAGTCGGTGTGCTTCGCCTTCTTATTGCACGGCGGACAAGGAAGCGGATGGAAAGCTGTTGCCTTGCGCACTCGGGGATTAACATCGCCATGACCTGAGGTTTGGGGTGAGAAGCTTCAGGCTGGAAGGCAGAGGACACAGTGTGATGATGTATGGATGGTTAGGCGTGGGTCTCGCGCGATAGGTAGCATTGCGGTACTGTATAGATTACAATAGGTGGGGAATCTTGGTGAAGAGAAAGAAGTGAAGGGTGAGGGGAAGGGTATATAGGAAAACCTGTCCGTCCAAAGGAGAAAGGATGGAAAAGGAATCTTGAGACCAGTCCAACATTGCTATGCATGCCTCAGGCTCCTAGTAATACCCAGATCCTCCAGAAATGACGTAAGCACCGAAGAGGTCGTGAAGGAGCGCATCGTAATGTCGTTGCGGGAAAGAACAGCGAAGGGCATGAAACGATCGTGTCGAAGGGGAAATGGTAGTAGGAAATAAGGAGAGAAAGTTCCCAAAGCTCGAAGCAAACGCCAAATCAGATGCAGTGTCAGCCCCAGCCCAGCCCGTCCGATATGCTTGCTCTTCAAGTCATACGATGCACCACGCATCAGCCGACTCTATCCATACGCCGTGGTCCCCCATGATGCCCGTGTAAAAGATACCATATGTCGCGATAGTAATAAAAAATCCCCACGCACCCAACCCATGATGAACCGAAAATATTTCTCAAACGCCGCCTGCCGTCCGGGGGTATTGTGTATGATGCAATCCAAGTCAGGCGCTGCGGTGGCCTGTAGAATCCGGAGCTGACGCCAAGAGGACAAAAGTGAGTAGTCGATAGGAAAGAAACTCTATGAAGCAAGGGCGCGGGCGCTGTGTGCGACGCGAGGCAGACTACGCGCGGAAGAGGGTGTGGAGGAGGTGGTGCTAGGCGAAATCGGGCATCGCGTGGGAGGATCATGAGGACGGCGTAGATCACCCGACGTGCATGCTCACCACCATTATCGAGCACGACGACGCGCCTGCTCCACTCCGCAGAGTATCGAAAGGCGTCGATGCTACACTCGTGTTGTGCGCTGCCCGTATTGTTGGTATGGGTTATCGGCTGAGAGCTGGTTCAGCTCGGGCGTGATATCGGAGCGCTGCATCTGCATCGGTTGCGCGGCCGCAGGCACTCCCGCCGCGGAGGAAGTTTGGAGATAGCCGTACTCCCAGGAGTCGCGCCCTGGGGTAAGCCCTGTTGTGTACTGCGGTACCTGGTGACGAGTCGAGGTCCCCCACTGACTCATAACCTGCCCTGTGGGACCTCGCGGCGCGATCGATAGGTTGTGTCCTGCTGATCCATCCATGCCTGCTGACGTTCTGAGGTGTGGTGAGAGGCTGGTCGAGTGTATGCTGGGAGTGTACGCGGCAGAAGCCACCGAGCTGGATATCGATCGCGGCGAGGTATTGCGATGGACGTCTCCGGTCGTCTGCGAGATAGGGACTTGACCGTAGCCCGAGCTAGATCCTACAGGGTGGGAGCCGGCGCCGGCTGTCGAGGAGTAATTTGCGGTCTAGGATTAATAAGTTTTGTTTGACGCGTTGCAAGAGGGGGTTACCTACATATTTGCTGATGATCTTCTTGAGCGCATGCGCCAATATCTTCCAGGGGAACACCTTCACGTCTTTCTCGATGTTGCGCGGCTTAGGGTTTGGAAAGCCCATTATGACCTTGAAGAATTCCTCGCTCTCAGATTTCGCCTTTGACACGGTGAGCGGACGGAAGCCTTCCAGATTGCGCCGGATGCGATTCTTCTCTTCGACCGTGAACCGTACATTGACTAGCTGCTCGAGAAGATAGATGGTGTCCACGCTGGTGATGAAGCACTCGTCTTTCTCTTCCCAGTAGATGCAGCTGACGCATATGCTACGCGATTGTCTGGTCTCAAGAGTTATCGGAGCGAAAGACGTGGTAATGGTACTGCCAGATTGAGATCTCTTGAACTCTACAAGGCGGCGCTGGGCGTCTCGCTCGTCCTGGGTCCAGTTGTCAATCATTGTGTCCAGATCTCCATCGATCTTGAGGACCGCCTTCGTTGGGTACATCAGATACGGATTGAATGGTTGGCCGGAAGGCGCAGCTGCAGACTGCGGCAGTGTCGTCGCTCGTACCAGCACCGGTGTTGGAAGAGCCGACGGCGAAGAATGCACAGTGGATCGGGTTGGGGTGACAGCCATAGAGGCGGGGCTTCTCTGTCCTAGGGAGCTGTATTGACCATAGGACGATAGGTTCGGCGACATCTGCGGCGGCTTCATATCGTTCTGCGAGATACTGCTGCCAGAGGGTACAGCATAAAGACCTTTTTGAGACATCTGAGGAGTATAGCTCGTCTGCTTGGCAATGTCGTATCCTCCTCCGTATCCATACGGGTTGGACAGGGATGATTGTGCTGGAAGCGGTGACACGGAGGCTGCTGAGTACGTGCCAGACATTGCTCGTGGTTTTGCTTGAAAGCGTATGGATTGTGTGCGTTTGGCGGCATGATCTGAGTAGTCTTCAGTGTAATCACTGGAAAGTTTGCGCTTCATCCTGGCAACGTCTGGGGAAGTTTGGAACTGCGGATCAGCCATATCGTTAAACGTGAATTTTCCAGCGTTGATTGGGGTTCCTAGCCGCCCATCTCTGCCTTCCATCTGCAACTTGAGCATCATCGTCGGGTCGAAGGAGTTGGTGAGCGGGAAGGGAGGAACTTCGACGCTGAGAGCGTAGTGGTAGAACTCGTCATCTTGGTCCATCTTTTGCAGTGCGGCAACGCACTTCTGTTCCCCAAACATGATGGTAAATTTGAGCGGGTCAGCCTCAAGATCAAATCTCGTCCGTAGGTGCAGAAGCACTTTGGAACCAGCGACGCCTTGCGAAGGATGGATACGTTCGCTTATTTCGGACTCGGTGAGAGTGTAGGTATCGGGATGACGAGACTTTGCAGCGATAAAAGAGGAATCGGCTGGATAGCCCGTGCCGCGTGACTCGTACGTCGAACTAGGGATAAATGGTATTTCTACATTCGCAGGTTCATGGGACAAACGTGTGGGCGCGTCGGTGTATTGCGACGCGAATGAAGGCTGTGCAATGCCCCCGTAACTCGGAAGCTGATTCGGTCTTGTGGCTTCGGAATCTGGAAGGGTGGGCTGGTCAGTCGAACTGCTAACCGCACTCACGTGGGACCTGACCGGGTCCATCCGACCAGGTGGTAGCATCTGCCCTGTCGGACCCGTCATCTGCGCCGCAACGCACTTACCATACACATACTGGTCTTGGTTCTTATGGTAACCAGACATGGACGAAGGTTTGACAGCCCACGCAGCTGGCGCGACCAGCGGACCGCTTCCCAGGTCTTGACTGTACTGTGCTAAGAAGTGCTTAGAGGAGTGATAGTTGCCGCCTACGGAGAAGGGCGCGCGGTCGCTATCAGGCTGTGCTCAGGACAACATTAGCAGGCAAACTCGTGATGGGGGTCGTTTCGCAGGCAGCAGTAGGTAGCAGCGGGGCTTAGAAAAGCCCGCGGGCCTTTGAAAACTTCAACGTACGAGGGAGAAAGACGCACCTGATAGCTAGAGTCTACGGTGCAGGCCAGCTTGACGGTGTTTTGAAGCTGCTAAAACCAAGCGAAAAGAACAAATGCGTGAGTTCAGCACCGAACAAGAACGGGGCGGAACATGCACAGATTGAGCACGCGGCGTGTGGGCTGTCTCGATAGTAGATTTGACAATAGGATCTCGGTTTATGCAAATGTTGCGACAAGTGGAGACTGTGAGGCTGGGTAGGAGGGAACAGGAGACTGTTTTGGCAGGCCTTGTGACGAATGAGATGGACAGAAGAAGCCTCCCCAGAGACAGGTGATCTGAGTGCTTGAACAGTCGATTCATCCGGGGATCAGGGGGTCTTTGAATGTCTGTCTGTCTTGTCTACAAGTGGGTCCACTTCTCCGCCAGAGGCAACTCAGACAACAACAGTGTCCCGACGACGGAAGCGGGAGAATGAGGGTTGCTTCGGTAGCAAACAGCACTGAATCAGAGCAAATTCCGGTTCTGAAGTGGAGGTGAGCGATATGATTTGAGACGCGACTTGCAGAGACCCGCAAATTGATGTGATGACTTACATGGTGGACAAAGGAAGCGAGACATAGGGCCAGGGCTGGCCAGTATGTGCGTGCTTGGGCGGGGCGAGCAATTTGCAGAGCGGAACGAAAAGAAACTACAAATCTTAGAGGGAGCTATGACTGCGGAAGAGAGGAGTTAAGACGGACAGGAGGATGGAGGAGCAGAGGCAACGGTGCACCCAGGCGGGCGGGAGGTGGTGGGATTGGCCGTGTGAACGACGACCAGGATATGCAAGGAAGAGCGTGCAGACTTACCTCTCAAGGCTCGGAAGACTCTTGGTGATTACCGAGTCCGCCGGCGTGGTAGGCTACTAGGACAGTGAGTGCTAGAGCACGCCCTCCCACGCCCGCTAATCTTACCGTTGAGCACTACGTCGCGCAGTGCCTGACAGACCGGGATGGCTAAAAAAGACAGCAGCGGCAGAATGGCAGCGGGCGGCAGGACCCCGTGCGTTGAGGCTCTGTTGGCGGCCCAGGATGGCGCAGTAGGCTGCTCGGCTGTAAGCTCAGCTGCACGCTGGGTGCTAGTGCGTGGGCGCCGCAGTGAATGGGATGGGTGCACGAGCAGGTGAGACGGATGGTGATCAGAATGAAAGCAGCAGCCCAGAGCTATGAGACTGCAATTCCCACGGGCGACGGGCGCGGCCAGTGCCTAGAGGGCCGGCGGGGCTCTCCGACCAGACCAGAGCAGATCAGAGCAGGGAGCGAGAATGTGGAGGGCCAGGGCCAATGCGCCGAAACCGCCAGTCCGTGAGGCGCTCAGGGCGGAGAATGGCGTAGTGGTGCTGGCGAGCAAACGAGGGGCGCTTTGGGTGCAAAGGAGCGTGTTGTTGGGGGGGGTGGGGAGGTGATGGAGACGGGTATGGGCAGTGCGGCGTGGGTGAATGTCGACGTCGGGGCACAGCGTGAGGACAACAGACACGTAGGGTGTTATACCGACCAGAATGGCCGTGAGCAGCATCAGCACAGCTACGCTGCTCTCGACGCAGACATTGGATAGCAGGCCTGCACGCACGCACGCATGGCCCGGCGGCGGCAGCAGAGCCACAGCGCGGAGAGAGGGCAGGGCACGGGGATTCGTGGCTGGGCAGCCGGACCAGGCGTCCATGGCCGCCCGTGCCCAGCGCTCCGTGACGGCAGCGATCAGATGGAGCGTGAGGCCGGAAGGGAGGCAGACGGGCTTGATGCGAGTGTGGTGAGCAGCAGCACTGGCCTGCGCCCCGGCAAGCGAATCGTCGGCCATCTATTCCTGGCGTGGCTTGCAGCAACCTTAATCGCCCCTGCTGCAACTCCAACAGCCACCCCCAACGCAAGCAGCGCTCAGGCACGGCTGCGTCGCCATCGCGAGCGCCAGCAAAGGGAGCCTGCCAGCCCTCGCTGTGGCACGCCGGCGCTCTTGTGCGATTCGCGACCCAGCTGCACGCGCCTGCCTGCTGAGCTTGCCCGCCGCGCCTGCCTCGCCTGCCTCGCCCACCTGAGGACGGGCAAGAGCGCCGTCGCGCCTTCCGGACCAACGCTCGATACCAGCCCAGCCCGGCCGTGACGGCGGGTTCCTGCCTGTCTGCCGGCTCCTGCAGGGCGCCATGGCATCGCCGTCCCCACCGCGAGTGCACCACCTCCGCCGACCGGGCCCATCGCGGGTTGCGCCCGCGTCGACGACGTGGTGTTGAGGAAGCGCTGCCTCTCCGCTCTGCCTCCGCTCTGCCTCACGCCGCCCGCGCCGCGCCCACGCCTCTCCGCCCGCACGCGCTGCCCGTGGCCTCAAGCTCTCTTTCTCCGCGAACGCCCCAGCGCCGGTATGATTGTATGTATTCTTAGCAGCTGTTGCCGTGTCATCCAGCGCTCTTACCCGAATGGGGTCGCTGGCGGTTTGCCTGCGGCTGTGTCCAAACGTCAGCCATCCGCCCCCCGAAACGCATCAACGAGCTCTGCAATGCTCGCAACAATCGCCCTCGCCGCATGCTGACTTCGATGGCTGCCTTCCCGGTCGTTTCAGAGTATGCGCGGATCCAGGAACCGCTGCGCTTGCGCAGGTGCCAGCCTCAACCTTGCCTCTGCAGCCCTGCCATCGTCGCAGTGCAGGACTGCCGCCCGCAGTGGAAGCCTGTTCTTCATCTCCGCATTCGATACGACTTAGCGGGTGTATCCGCTGCGTTTGCGGTCCTGCCCTAGTCCCATTTGATATCCGTTGACACCAGACGTCGTCGGCTCACACTCCGTGCACGTCCTCGTGGACGTCACTGAGCGCCTCCTTGGGCTGCTCCAACGAACGCTTGGGATCACGCCCGAGAAAACCCGCCGCGCTGGGCGGATTCCACGCTCGCCAAAACTTACTCGTCGCAGGTTGAGGGCGCCATATGCACCAGCAAAGCACCTGACGATGCGGGATCCCATGGCTACTCGGCCATGCCTCCGCAGCGTCTGGAGCTTTGCGAATGAATGCAATGGACGTTGTAGTCCTTGGAAACTCTGAAATGCTGTGATCTCCCGAATTGGTAGGTCCCAATGTTTACTTGAGACGCAGTCCATTCAAGAAGTCATGCTGTTTTCCTGAAGATTTGCCGGACTCTGCTTTCGCGATGCCTATCGTGAACAGCAACTCAGTCGCGCGTGACTGGCGTTGCCAGTAATCCCCAGCTAAGAGACAGCCTTCAAACCGACTATGGCTTGATGGCGTTGCCCTGGCCAGGGTCATCTCTACCACGAGGGACGCACGCCATGGCCTCGGGCCTTCCGTAACCTACGGCTGATACGTCCATGCACGACAGACTACCACACTCTCTTTGCCCCTCTGCAGCGACCCGTCCCACACGCGAGCACGATTCCCCGCCGTTGCAACTGGGTTCCTGGCCAGCTTGCAGTGGGTACATCTGGTCAATTGGGGGATGAGAAATGTACACACAGATGCCGCCCGACCTTTGTGTAACACAAAGCAAACCATCGCTCGTGCAACGTCGGCCTACGGCGTTGTAGCTTGTCAAGATGAATGGACAGTGATGCTTGTTACACATGCGGACTGCTGTCTCCATTAATCGTTACATCTGCTACACCACAAGCAGATTTACCTGCCTTAGCTCTCCTCGGTTTCTTCGGGAGAACCGGTTAACGTTCACCAGTCCTCTTCACCGACCGGCGGGCTCGCTGGGCAGAGGAGCATGTGAGGGTCCTTCTTTTCCCTCTTTCGGCGATCGATTCCGAGCGCACACCTACCGAACACAGGCGCCATCCGAGCAATTGTCATTCGCCGCGTGTCCAGCCCTCTGTATTGCAACACCATCTCTCGACAGCGCATCCAAGCCTTGGGGTCAGTCGCGACCCAACGAGCACCTTCTGGTGTTAGGCACATCTCGCAAGCTACTGAAAGCTGGCGTTAGACTGTCGAGCTACAACGTTATGGATAAGCCATCACGATCAAGGCTGACGATCATTGTTGAACACATTCCTCGAGGATCGTACGTCTGGGACCTTAGCGCGCATTCCATTCTCGGGCGAAGCCGAGTGCCCTTACCACAGGGTCCTTTGCCCGCGAGCACCCCCTCGAAAACCTGGTTGTTGGGCTCTTCTGCCAGCACGTTACACGGACGCTTAGCCAGCATTCACCCAAGCAAGGGCACAGGCCCAATTACCAGGTCTCGAGCTGCCTCCTCGGAACCTTCTGTGTGGGGAAAATCGTTCCTGAAGCGCCCACACGGGTGACTTGCATGAGCTATCCACGATTCTGGACGCACGGGTTTACCATGCAACTTACAAGGGCAGGGCCGGTAGGAAGCAAGCCGCCGGTGTGGGCGCCCTTCCCCGAGACCGTACCTTGGCGTGACGTCCCTTTGACACGGGAGCATCACTGGATCTTGCTAGCCTAGCCGGTCGCCACTGTTGTGTTCGGTCGTCACGCTCTTTGCGCCTGCTGCCCTCTTAGGAATCAATGGCCGGTGTGCAACGACATCGGCCGGCACCGTTGCACGTACCTATCATCGTCCTCTTAGCTAGTTCCCACGGTTGCGTTTCAGGTTATCCTTACTGCAGACCGAATCCGAATCGGATTGCAGTCTGTACCACTTGTCGGTCGCGTTGACTACGCGACATCGAGGTGTCGGAACAACTCACGTGACAGTCAAAGCCGATTTTACAGTGCCTAGGCACTCCGGATTCCAAAGTAAGCCACCCCAAGATTTCAAAGGGATCTACCCTCGGGATGTGACTGCTCCTTTAGTCATTTACCCGATTCGTGCAGGAATTTACGAGTACCTAACCAAAGGGGAAGTAAATTTAGCAATGGTATTTTTGATTGCCAGCGTAGACCCTGCGCGCAGCTTAGACATGTCTCGTCGTGATCGTATTGTTGCCATAGATCAGAGTCGTGTCTTGGAGCAATCTGGCGCTCGACGCGGCGGGGAAGGCGACTGGGTGGGTTTTGGACGCGCTGTCGCCCTCGCTCTGTGGAAGACTGGGGCAGGCGAACTCCTAGATAAGAAGTTTCCGCGCCTGTAGCTTGCACTCGCGAACGCATGTTGACGCAGCCATTACGATAAGATATCGATGGAGTAGGACTTTCCCTTGTGTCGACGTATCTTCCTAGGTTCAATGCGTTGGATGGATCAGACCAAGACATCTACAACTCTCGCGTGCAGTGCACTCTGCTGGTAATGCCCGTCGCGGGCTCGTTGCTCCGTTGGAGCTCGTTTCCCAGGCCGCGCAACGGCACTTCCAGTCTCATCTCGTCTGATACTTGCCACTCCGAAAACACTGCCCCTATCTCTCCATCCGTAGCACAAGACGCCTCTGGGCTAGATTTGAAATGCGCCAGAAGGTATCGCCTGATATATCGCGCGGTCGCGCATTCGCAATGAACAACGCGTTCACCACGGACCTGACTGCCACACTCTCTGCTCTACTCTACTGGTCGTTCTACCCTTTGCGTGTTGATAATACTAATATACTGCGCGCGCTTGGCATGCTAGACATGTCGATAGTTCGACACTTGAAGCCTGCAGGTATGCAATAGCACAGGAACCCAATAATCCGTCATTCGACTCGACAGAAATAGCGATTGAGCACATTCGCTACCTGGAGTAAGTAACTGGTTCCGTAAAGTCACATGGTAAAAGCCGGGGTGAGTGCGCGCAGGCTCATGAGAGTTCTGCTGTACATCCCAATGAATGAATATGGCCTGTCGAGGACAGTGGCTTTGCTGCACTTGGAAGCAGCACGGGGTATACGTTGCATGTGTATTGAACCACGCGCTTGTTGCTGTGCCTGTGCTGTAGGCTTCGTATGGGAGTTGGGTTCAAATCCAGGGGGTACTGGCGTGGTAACCACATCACGGGAGACGGACAGGGAACATGCTGATGGGGAGGGAGAGTGCTGTCGGTAAGACTTCACCTTTCAGATGCAGGCTGATCAGATAGCCCTGTTTTGGAATATACAGCCTAAGCGAGACCTGATGATTTGAATTAGAGGAGAATTTGTACCGGCGTTCTTGTGCATCCTCTCTCGTCTCGATGTTATCGTGCTGGCCGAGATGGTGTGGTTTGAAGGGTTTCGAATGGGCGTGTGTAGTTGCTATCATGGGTTCCGGTAGGTCGGTTCAGGAGATCGGGGGTGTTGATGCTGCGGGTGTCTTTGTGCGTGTGCATGGCAAGGTCCGAGCTTGGATGTCGTCGACGGAGAGATGTCTGAATTGTGGCATCGGCCGTTGGAATGAGGAATGAGGTGCAGAATAATCGTGGTGCTTGAGATCTAGGTCCAGCTCTTTGGATAACTACACTGCTTTGTAGTAGGTAATCGTGAGCGGCATCAGGTCTTCTGTTTTGTGGAAGGTTTTGATTGGAAATTCATTCGCCACCTATCAGCAACTGTGGGGATATGCATGCATTGCAAACTGGTGGGTATCACCGCCTCCATTCATGTCCTGTCAATCGTGAAGGTATGCAATCTAGGCATTGTCCAACATCGATTGAAGAGAGTCATGCGGGTCATCCGTTCAATCCTTGACATACCTACTCTTTATGCAGGTACCACCTGCAGAATGGTTGAGTATGTTGCGAGTGATACCATACTAGCATTGTTGAATCCGGACCCTCCACCACAAGCCTCGCTGAGCCTCAGATACCGTTCTCGAACATTTTCGCGACGGATTTGACCTATTTCTCCTTCCCACCGTCTGTCTTGAAGTCTTTGTCAAGGATGCACCTGCTCGAGGGTCGGGAACCCAAGGGTCGATACTTGGCACTCTTCAAGAGTGTGGGGATGCAGAAGTCCTTGTTGCAGGCGTGAAGCTGGAGATGCTTTGCTTTTCCGTGACGTTTCTTGATCTTCCACCAACGTTCCTCGGGGAAAAGATTATCGCCAAGCATATTACCTGGAAAGCTCGGATGCATCTCCCAGTTGCTGGCCCAGACGCAGATGTCAAGTAGGCTTCGGAACAGCGCAGCATTGCGTTGTAGCCACCAGCCACTGTCGAAGCCAGCAATCTCCGGGGTTTCGTCGAGCTCGTCGAAAGAAATCCGTAGCGACCACTTGCAAGAACGAGGCAGAGCGTCAACACCCCAGCAGTAGAAGGTCTGCATGGATTCGGTGATAGTCAGCCAATGGCCACCGAATAGAACGGTATTGTACTTGATCTCCACCCCGCGCAATGTCCTGAATCATACCTAACGTAACAAATTACGACAGTCCATGAGAGCAACTAGACGCATTAAAATAGCAACTCCAAAGACATGCCACAGTCCCAGTACGAGTACCAATTCAGATGGTCCTGAGCCCGGGAGAACGTCCTTCGCATAGCCTCTCCTGGCTCTACATACATTTGACTACTTATTGATACTGCCTTGTAGGGAAAGAGTGCATCTAGAGTGCGACCTAGAGCTTCGATTTCTTATCCACAGGACACTATCCGGACTGAAAACAACGGCATGTGTCGCTCAATTCTAGAGCCAGCAATCTTGTCAGAATGGTAAGCCAAATGGCTTGTTATCTCAGCTTATGAGCAAGTCCGAAGTTCCAAGTACTGTAGATATCCCATGCTTTCCTTTCGACGCGACCTTCTTCTCATTGAATGAGCTGCTGCTAGTAGGCTCTTGAGGAAGGGATAGTATACGTGACACGCTCCAGTATAAACACGTAGCCATCATGATGACCGCCGTTCAGAGCGAGAACAAATCAGCCAGCTCTGTAGTCCCGCCATCACCAACAAACGCACTCAAGTCAAACGCCTCAAAACCAAGCATCTCCTCCCCACCTCCACAGTCCCCTCCACTCTTCACACCCAAGCTGACATCCTCAATATCCGCCGCCCGTTGAAAACAAAGCTTCGCCGAATTCAGTCTCAGCCGCCCAAAATACGGTATCCCCATCTCAAAGAACGGCCCCTCGTCCGGATAGTCCTTGACGATGGTACCGCATCCCACGCTCCGAGTGCGAAACGCCTCGTCCTCGATCTGCAGCAGGTGCTCAATAATCTGCGCGCCTTTGCACGCCGTCAACCGCGCCATGCAATCTCTCGCCCGCTCCACCATCGCGCGGTCGCTCGCCCGGACGTGCGCGAGCACGCTCAGTTCCGGCGAGGTGTCCTGCCAGTGGCGCTCCAGGTGCGCGAGCGTGAGCGTCGTCGCTGCTATGAGGGCGAAGAACTCGACCATGTGGCAGGTGTGTGCGACGAACCCCGAGTCCTGCAAGATCAGGTATCGAACCAGGATCTCGCGGCTTGCGGTGGCGCAGGCGGCTTTGCTGTAGCCGTGGACAGGGCCAGGGAGGTGGAGGTAGGGCAGGTGGGTCTGATTGATGAGGTTGAAGTGGAGGACTTGGGCGACGAGGCGGATTGTTGAGAGGAATATGGAGCGGCTCGAGGTGAGGCTGTGGAGCGGTGGTGGGAGCCACCAGTCTGAGGGGAGGAGGGAGGTCGCGTCTTGCAGCGCGCTGTCGATGGTTTGAGTGGTGAGCATATCTTCAGGGTTGCGTTCGTCGCGGTCGAGGATCCAGGATGCTATTTCACTGTGCCGTCTATCTAGCTGTTGTTCGGGATCTAATGCTGCGAGGTCTATGATGTGAGTACGGAGTGTGCTTGAGTACCCCTGGGGTAGACCAAGAACCAGGCTGAACAACCTGTCGGCTGAGACAATGCGATACCACATATACGCCGGATCGAAAGGCGGGGCTGTCTTGTCCAGCTGCAGAACGCTAGATTGGTGCGAGCGATGTATACCAAGCAACTGCCCAGTAGCCACCGCCCTCCGTACGGCACTGAAAGCCCTCCGCATATTACCATTGTTTGCGTGATACGTAGCCTCGAGCATCAAGCACTCCAGTCCTTCCGCACTGTGACAGAGCTCTTCCTTGGCCACCACATCAATGGCTGTTGATGCCATATGCTCTGCCTTGTGTTTCCACTCACCATTATCCAGCTCCCGCGAGACGAACTGAGCAAGGCACGCAAGCATCAGCATCTTTTGTGCGATGAGGATGGGGTGGACGTCTGGCGAAGGCAATCTGGCAACACGGCTAGACGTGAGAATAGGAAGGTCTTGTGACGTTGACATAGTCTTCCAGTCTCTAGTAAGCATCTGCTGGAAGAAACAAGGCAGGAACTTGCTCGAGCTGCAGACTCTCTGACATTCTTCTTGCGACGGTAAGAGACTGTAAAGAGTCTCTGATAGGGTAGTGCTTAGACCACGCGGTATTGACAATCGCTTGGGAGAGGGCCTTTGAGTGATTTCTACTCGTGGGGAAGGATGTCTCAATCGTTTGCGACTCGTGATTCCTTCGCTATCATGGGACCTAGAAATCTCCTGTCAACACGACATCCAGTTTCAAAAGCAAGGTCACGTCGTCTGGGTAGAATCGTCACTCACAGCTTCATGCTTCCCGCCTCCATGTCAATTACAGGACTTGTTCTCTCGATCGATTTCATAGATACTGCACCGTCTGCCACTTGTCTCTCGAGCAACGTTTCCAGCATCGCTTCGATCCGCAGAAGCCGACGGTTTGTCGCGCCATCCCTACTCTCCGGCTCAACAATGCTCTCATTTTGATCAACGCATCTGGTACCCCTCCGAAGACATCCAACGCACATTGTGTCATGCTCATTGGAAAACACACATTTTGCTTTCCGCCGCTTGCACTCCCAACAACTGTGCGTTCCTTTCCTAAGCTTCCGCTTCTTCGCAGTCGATTCTTCTGACATGAATTGATTATACTTCTGACCGGAACTAAGTCCGGATTAGCATAAAATGTTGGGAACCTGCAAAGATCTGGGGCGTCTTCCGCCATGCGGCGGAGCAGATATCTTTTGTAAGGTACCATATTTGTCAGCGTCGGTGAGATGCTAGCATATGGTAGCCATGCCCAGACGTACGCAACGGAGTGTACATCCCATCCCACCCCCATACCATTTCCTCCGCCGTCACGGCGGAACAGAAACACGGCATAGACACTCACTCCGACTGATCAAGACTACATGAATGTATTCCCACAGAGGTTTTCAACATGCATCTACCCATCCATCTCAGCACAGCTACTACCTCACTCCCACCGCATCGAATACATCATGAGCTCCCTCCCACCACAGCAAATCACGGAAAACCACAGCGTCGATGCTGAACCAAACATGGAAGACCAAAACGTCCCTGGCCTCTTCCAACCCCTCCAAGTCCGCGGCCTCACGCTACGCAACCGCATCGTCGTCTCCCCAATGGGAATGTACTCCTCCTACCCCTCCGGCAACCTCACAGAGTTCCACCAGATGCACCACGGGCAATTCGCGTTCCGCGGGGCCGCCCTCACCATCGTCGAGGTCACCGCGGTCCTCGCAAACGGCCGCTCCTCCCCCTCCGACGCAGGCCTCTGGTCCGACGCGCACATCCCCTCGCACAAGCGGGTCGTCGACTTCGTGCACGGCCTCGAACCCACTGCAGGAGGGCACGCGAAGATCGGCATCCAGCTCGGCCACGCAGGCCGCAAAGCCAGCATGCTGCCCATCTACCCGGGCCACGCCGTCGTTCGCGCTGAGAAAGCGGACGGAGGATGGCCGGACGAGGTGTGGGGTGCCAGCCCGGTGCCATTCAAAGACAATTACGTCGTGCCCGAGGAGATGAGCGAGCAGGACATCCAGACGGTGGTGCAGGCGTTTGGACAAGCCGCCGCCCGCGCCGTGTCCGCCGGGTTCGACTTGATCGAGATCCACGGCGCACACGGGTACCTCCTCTCCTCGTTCCTGTCCCCTGCGTCAAACACCCGGCGAGATGCGTACGGCGGGAGCTTGGAGAACCGCGCGCGCTTCCTGCTGGAGGTGGTGAGGGAGATACGTTCTTCGATCCCCGACACAGTGGCGCTGTCCGCAAGGATATCGGCAACGGACTGGATGATGCATGCACCCGAGACGCCACAGTTTACAGTCCAAGATGCTACGCAGCTCGCCCTCGTCCTCGCCGACTCAGGCGTCGACATCCTCGACGTCTCCTCGGGGGGTAACAACGCTGCCCAGCGCATACCCTCGACTCCATCTTACCAGACGTCCCTCGCCGCCCACCTCAAGACGGCGCTGCGGGACGCGGGCAAAGACATGCTAGTTGCCGCGGTGGGCCGGATTGCAGATGCAAGGACGGCGGAGGCGGCGGTGGGAGAGGGGAAGGCGGATCTGGCGTTGGTAGCGACCGAGTTTTTGAGGGATGCGGGGCTGGTGTATCGGTGGGCGGAGGAGCTGGGCGTGGGGATGGAGTGGCCGCGGCAGTATGTCAGGGCTGATAGGGGGGCGGGGGCGAGGATGGGGACGCTGTAGGAGGGGTGTGAAGGTCTTGGACGGGAGGGTTCTATGGGGAGTGGGCGTGGCGGAGGACGTGGGCATGTGTTTTGTCTGCTGGTTAGCCAATAATCGCACAATGCAGCCGTAGTCGGCTCGTGAAGGACGGCTCCGAGACGAGTGCGAAGCAATGGGTCTGGCCGGGCCGTCCTCGGCTGGCCGGACCCCTGCAGCTGGAGCGCCGCCATGATGCACCGCGACATGCCGCAGCCCAACCCACCGGCTCCTCGAGTCCGACTGCTCACGGCCAGCACGCACACCCGACACACCGCGTCACAATGGCTCCGCGGCGCATCGAGCAGCAGGAGATTGAAAAGTACTGGGAAATCTTCAGCACGCTCTCGCAGGGCTCGACGCACCTCGACGGGGTGCAGGCCGCTCCCGTGCTCAAGAACAGCCACCTCCGCGATGACCAGCTCGAGCGCGTGTGGGACCTGGCGGACGTGGACAACGATGGCAAGCTCGACTTTGAGGAGTTCTGCGTCGCCATGCGCCTCATCTTCGACCTGATCAACGGGGTACGCACCTGGCCGCCAGCCAGCACCCCCGGAGCTACTCGCTGACACGCGCGCCTGCAGGAGACGGCCGACGTGCCGCAGACCCTCCCCGACTGGCTCGTCCCCGAGTCCAAAGCCCACCTCGTGCAGGCGACGCGCGCAATGGCCGGCGGCCTGCCCGCCTTCGAGACGGTCGACGACGACGACGACACGCCCGGCCTGCGCGACGGCTTCGACTGGTACATGTCGCCCGCCGACAAGGCCAAGTACGAGGAAATCTACACGGCGAACCGCGACGCCCACGGCAACGTCGCCTTCTCCACGCTGCAGCCGCTCTTCGACTCCCTCGACGGCGTGCCCGACTCCGACGTGCGCTTCGCCTGGAACCTGGTGAACCCCAAGGCGCGGGGCGACATCGGCAAGGACGCGACCCTGGCGTTTCTGCACATCTTGAACCAGCGGAGCGAGGGGTTCCGCGTCCCGCGGAGCGTGCCGCCCAGCCTGAGAGCGAGCTTCGAGAAGGCGAACATCGACTACGACGTCGAGCGGACGGGCAGCCGGTGGGCCGAGCGCGGCGGCGACGACACAGCGACGGGCAAGAAGGCCAAGTTCGGCGACGCCTACCTCACGCGCCTGGGCGTCGGCGACCGCGCGCACAACTACGGCGCGCGCGCACGCGGCACAGACCACGGCGGGCGCACGACCGAGGACTGGGAGGAAGTCCGGCTCAAGAAGCAGCTCAAGGAGCTCGAGGACAAGATTGCGGCCGTGGAAAAGGACGCCGAGGGCCGCCGCCATGGCCGCCGCGGCGACAGCACCCCCGCCCTGGTGAAGCGCGAGCTGGAGATGCTGCTCGACTACAAGCGGGGCGTGCTGCGGGACCTGGACAGCGGGGATGGCGGCGCCGTCAAGGGGCTGGGCGGCATCAGGGACGAGATTGACACGGTCAAGGAGCAGGTGGAGGGGCTGCAGAGCCATCTCGAGCGGAGGAACGGGGTGCTTGCGGATTTGCGGAGGCAGATTGACGACGAGAAGGCGGCGAGGTGAGAGGGGTGCGGCTACAAGCTAGAATACCCAACGACTGTTGAATCCATCCCTCCATCCAACCTCCCCTTCCACGGGCATGCACTCACTCGTGTTGCTCGAAGACGGCAGTGCACTGTAACATGGCGATGACGGATTGTACACTCTTCATATTAAGCTATGTATACCCACAAACATGACCTATATCAACAACGCCCTGGAATATCAAAACAAGGAGAAGAATCTTCGCAACCAAGGAGCGACGCTCCCAATGCTCAGCCACCGGACCGTCCAGGCCCATAATCAGTCACACCCGGTTTTCCCAACATTATACGCCTGCGCCTGAGACGCATTGAATCAATGGTAAGGAACGACACACACTGAAAAGGGATGTTTTTGTGCAGATAGAAATGACAAAGTCGTGACGTGACGTGACGTGCTTGCAATGTACAATGAGTGCGCTAAGAAAAGCCGTGTGC
Organism: Paraphaeosphaeria sporulosa; assembly: GCF_001642045.1. Classification (NCBI taxonomy): domain Eukaryota; kingdom Fungi; phylum Ascomycota; class Dothideomycetes; order Pleosporales; family Didymosphaeriaceae; genus Paraphaeosphaeria; species Paraphaeosphaeria sporulosa. The sequence continues at coordinate 488,481 of NW_017253370.1, read as the reverse complement.
AGGCAAAAACGAAGCAGGGCGTGCGTGTGGAAGGCTTACACCATGTTCGCAAGCTCGTGGTCGATCTGCTGGTTGAGGAAGATGCGGCGCTCGCCGGTGAGCTGGGTCTGCAGGCGCTGCTCGGCGAGGGCAACGAGCTGCTTCTTTGTGACGCGGTCGAGGTCGGCCTCGCGCAGGCAGTGCTGGACCGTCTCGATGATGGTTGCATCGCTGGGGCCGTTCATCATGCCGTTGAAGTTGACGGTGCTGCCGGGCCGGGACTGCGCGTAGCCGCTGGCAAGAGGACTGCGTCCGCGCACCGGTGGCGTGGCCGTCATGAGGTTGTCGGAGCTCTGGAAGCCCCCGACGTTGGGCCGGCTGCTGTATGGCGACTGGTCGTAGTGGTCGCTCATGCCGCCCATGGACATCAGACGGCCGTTGGGGTTGTCTTGGTAGCGAGAGAAGTTCGAGTACGACGATTGGCGCGCCTGCATTGCCTGGTACGGCCCGGGAGACTGGCTGGGAGGCATGTGGGAGATGTGGTGCATGTTGGACATGATTGTGGAGGCGGGCTTGACGGAGGAATAGACGGACTGCATGTCGTTCATCTCGTAGCCTTCATCTTCGTAAGCGCTGTAGCCACCTTTCTCCGAGGTCTGTCCAGCCAAGCCCCGACGTCCAGGAAGACCATTGGCAAGAGCGTAGTCGTCCCATCGCTGGAGGGGAATGCTCTTAGGATCGAACCCTTCGTCGTCCGTGGTGAGCACCTTCTTGTTGCCGCCTTGCTCGCCGATAACAACACGAGTGTTACCCCATGAGAAGTCGTCCTGTTTCCAGAAGGAGTAGATGGGAAGCACGAAAGAGTAGATGGGGAAGGCGAGGATATAGATGATCATCCATCCAACGTGCTGCCACTGTCGCTTGATGATAAAGATGATGGCTTGCAGGCCGTACACGGCTGCCAGCATGATGATTGAGAACATGGGGAACTGTCCAGTGCCAGAAGCAACCATGTAGATGAGGTATCCGAGATAGGCGCAGATCGATGGAAGGATGACGGTACCGAAGAGGTCGATGAACACAACAAAACGCATGCTGAAGCAGCAGAAACCGCACATGTCCTTGAGAAGCATCAGTTCTGCCAAGTTATGGATGGTAGAGTTGATCCAGCGACGTCTCTGCGAGAGAAGAATGCTGAAGGATTCCGGAGCGGCTGTGAACGCGTAGGCATCTGGAATGAACTTGTACGACATGGTCGGGAAATGCTTCGTCATCAGGGTGGTCAGGAAACGATCTTCTCCGAGAGACAGCAGGTTCTTCTTGTGCAGTGTATCGACAACGCAGTCAGAGTATTCCTTGATGACCTTATCGGAGATGATGAGAGGCTTGCCCTTGTCGGCTGTGCGAAGGCGGTACATGGAGAAACTGTAGGAGTTAGTTGTGATCAGCAGAACAGAGAAGGAATACATACCATCCGGGTAAACAGGTGACGCTGCCGAACAAACTCTCGAAGGCCTTGGACAGATGGTGAGAAATGTAGTATTCGTAGACCTGAATCATAGTCCACCAAGACTTGTCTTCGTTTTCCAGACTCGTCTCGCCACAGATACCGGCAATCTTGGAATCATTGGCGCAGCTTGCCACCAGTCGAGTAAGCGCATCAGGCCTGACCATCGTGTCGGCATCGACCATGAGAAGATACTCGTACAGCTCGGGGTCTACTCCGATGATGTTGTTGATTTGATGGAACATTTCTAGCTCGAGGGGATTCATGGCGCCACGGTGATGGACGCGGTTGAGGAAGCTCATGAGCAGAATCTGCGAATCTCGTTTTCCACGGTTACCAGGCTTGGACTTGCTTTGCTCCGTCTCTTTACCCATCTTCACAACGACAATGTAGGGAACGACGTTGCCTTCAAACTCGTACAGACCAGAGTAGACCTTTCCGTAGTTGAGCTGCTCGCTTCCCATGCCGACTGACTTGAATGGAAGTGCGGGAGGGTCCACGCGGGGGTCAACACCAAGAATATCCAAGACGATCTTGGGTGTAGGACGGTCGTTACCACCACCAACAATCATACCGTCGCAAATGACACAGATGAGCTTGCGCTTGTTATCGTACGCCAAAGCAGTGAGAGAATCTAGCCCCTTCCGTAGCTGGTCTTCACCTTCGGTGTAGGCAGGGACTTGGCAAATGACAAACTTGTCCTGGTTGGCAGGTCGTCGCTTAGAACCAAGCTGCAGCGCAGCCAGGAACTTGATAACAATGACTGCACATAGAATGATTGTGCAGGCGAGAAGGATGTAGTCATTCACCTGGCAGCGGGCCGTCTTGCGGAAATCAGTGATGCCTACGTAGAACGTATTCTGCAGACATCGCAGCGTGTGGTCCCGGGTGGTCTTGTTCAGGGTGTTTTCGAAATGCTCGGTGATATCCTGGCCAGCGAATTGCTTTACCATGTCTGAAAAGTCGGAGTCAAAGTACTCCCATTCCGGAAGGTTGGGTCGCACATCAAGTGTGTAGAAGTAGGGTGTAAGGTCGTAGACCTTGTTGCCTAGTCGGAACCATGGGCGTCCGTCATTTCTACCTTGGTCTTCAAGATCCTTTGTATCCCAGACCAGGTCGCCCTTCCGGAACTCCTTGATCTTGGGCATGAAGACGTTAGGGTACCAGTCATTTTTCCTCAGAGCGTCGCTGTCGGTCGAGGTCGACATGTTTCCCGAAGAATGGATCGCCGCGGCGTTATCGTTGGTAAGAGTGTCGTTGGGGACGATTTTGATGAGGTAGTTGTCGACCAGTTCGGGGCAGGCCAGATACAGGGGAGGGCTGATGTACGGGTCCATGTCAGCGCCTCCTAGAGGTTGCATAGATTCAGTGGTAACCTTGGTGTGGGAGTCACTGTGCTGAACCTTCCACCAGTCCGACAGATCGTAGACAACGCCACGGTGGCTCACGTAGAAATCGTTGTCACCTTGATGCGTGGACACTTCTTTGCGATTCCAGGCTTTGTCCTTGTTGGGACAGAGGAGCTTTCCGAAGGCAATGATGTAGAAGATGATGGTGGCGTTGATCAAAAAGATGAGCAGTACAAGAACAACCTTCTCGCGCCATGCCATTCGAACATCGGGGCGTTTCATGCGGCCAACAAACTTGAGAAGAGGCGAGGGGATCCAGAAAGTCAGTGCCCAGACAAAGGCTACCCAAATCTTTCGTGTCTTGGTTGTAGCCGTTTCTGTGATGACCATGTTACCGCCAGTCTCAGTATCGTAGTAGGTGACGCCCTTGTCTTCATCGCCCTTCGCACCAAGACCGTAATCTCCAGGACGACCTTGAAGTGTAGGAGCCGTGGTAGGAGCAATGGACTTGGAATCGAAAGCTGCGCCCTTGACTCCCAAAGTAGCGGTGCTTTGGTTGCCCAGGATGTTGGTTGCGCTCGCCTGCGGGCTCATATCAGGCAACGGTGGGAAAAAGCCGCTGCCCATCGCAGGGTTGTTTGCCGTATAGCTGTTTTCGAGGCCACCGGCACCTACCATGCTTCCCAGCATGTTCGCACCAGTCAAGTCCTGCGCCTTGAGGTCGAGCTGGTTTTCTGCTTCCCACCAGGTTCCTTCGCGGACCCAGATACGTTGCTGTCCAACGACTACCTCGCCATTGCTCCATCCGCGTTGCAAGATCCAGTTCTGGATGCCATCCTTGCCGTCCATGCATCCCAAAGCGTGGTAACGATCATAAAATTCCTGATGGTCGAAATCGGCAGTGAAGTCAGACGAACGATTGCGACGATTAGCCCATTCTGGTAATCTCCAGTCTCGCAACTGCCTGGACACTGTTGCGGCTGACCAGCTGGCGGTGGTGTCTTGGGTGAGTTTCTCAGGCGCGGCGTCAGTGGGATGCAGAGCAAGATGGAACCAGACTCTGCTGGTAGCGAGGACGTTGGGTAAATCTAATCGGTTGACGTCTGCGCTGCCAAGGACGATGCCTTGCCCGTTAGCAGGCATCAATACCGTCCTGACGAAATTGTCCTCGTCCGGAATTTCCAAGGCGATTTGCTCCAAAACTCGCTCACGCCGTTCGAGATCCATTCGGTGCTCCTGCAGGGCTGGGCCTTCTTTGCCAAGTTCAGCCTCGCATGCCTGGATGGCGTGGCGCATACCCTCCAACACTGAAGCACCCGCGGGAGGTAATTGGACCCCGTCTTCCTTCATCTCGGAGTTGATTCCCTCTGTATCGTCGAAAACGGTGCGCAGTGAAATAGCCTTGCCGAGTGCCTGGCTGGGGACTTCGATCACCGTGATGTTAACAATATCGCCATCGTCATCGTCTGAAGGCGGTGTCATGTGGCCTGCATCACTGCCAGCGCCCATCCTGCCACTTCGCACATCCTCCTGGATAGTGGTGTTGGCGTGCATCACAACGTAGTCGACGATGGCCTCGTAGATACCGCCGATGGCTGTGGCGCGGTCACTGTCGCTGAGCTTGTGTCCCAGCAAAGACGGATCGATGTCGAGGAGAGAGCTGCAGTCGTCGCATACGGCTTGTACCATATCCTGGTCTACATCGTAGCCGATGGTGTTGCCGAGCTTAAGAAGTCCAGCAAGACAGCTAATCAAGTTGTTCAGCTTCTGGCCGCGGATGCCAATAGCCTTGAGGTTTTGACGGAGATCCTCGGCGGCAGCGGCATCGTCAACATCGGGAAGGTATGACGGTGGATCGTACGTGCCGGAACGGTTCAAGAATTTGTACTCTGAAGGGTGTTGCAAGTTGAGGAACTGTCGCTCCGCTTGGCTGGCTGAGCTGGAGTTGAGGTAGTAGAAAACATCGAACGCGCGGAATCCAGCCTTAGACGGGATGTTCAGCAGACCATTCTGCGTGTCTATTCCACTTGTCGACAGCCGTATTTCCGCGTTTACGAGAGTGCCCTGCAGATTGATCGTGAAGATGGTGGCGAGGGCAGAGTGGCGAGGAAACGAAGGGTTGTGGGGCGTCACGCAGTGTGTGAAAGCACGCAGGACCTCGAGTGCCGTCCAAAAGCTAATCGGCACAGCTAGAGGCAGCCCAGAGACGAACGGTGACAACGTTGAGGGGCTAGACTCGTGAAGAGACCTGGTTTGTTTAGTATGGGCTCAATGGCAAAGGACAAACAACGACATACCCCAAGACAATGCAGCCGTCCTCAGCACGCCGACGGGCATGTTCCCACGCCTTGCGGCCGAGCTCGAGGTCGACGGTGCCACCGATGCGGCCGTCTATGTTGCTCCGGGCGTTGACCCATGTATTCACGACCAGGCTTGTGCTCGCCTCGAGGTGGAATGGCTGGTTGGTCCTGAAGCATGTGTTCAGGTTGTTAAGCAGTGTAGTGGTAGACACCTGTGACGACGGGTTACCGGGGCGTGATGCGGCATTGGAGGTCGTCGAGTAGACCGACATGCGCGAGTTGTTGACGAAACTCATGATGGCGGCGAGCTGGGGTACAAGCCCCGAGGGCGAGTGGGGTGGACTTGTCTTCGAGGCGGAGTTCAGACTTTTGGGGGAGCTGAAGTGGTGTAACGACTGTAGCGGGCGGTGGAGCGAGTGACTTGGAAAGGCTCAGGCCTGCGGTGGAAATGGGGGTTCGGTGACGGACGGGACGCAACGGGCAAACCACACGCGCCTCTAGGAGCTCCTTTTGATGTAATTACGGCGTACAGGCCTAGCGAGGGTACTGATTAAACGACTGTATGAAGAAGAAACGAACCGACGACGCAAAAGACCTCGACAAGCGCAGAGGAGAGGAGGCTACCGAAGTGATGTTTGTTGGCGGAGGCTCTCCCATTCCGGGACTCCCTGCGCGCCTGGCGATGCGCTAGACGCCGTTGCTGGTAAGAAACCAAAGTAAATTACGGCTTGGCGCATCGGGTCTGGCGATCATTGAAGGGCAGCTGGACCGTCGCCGCAGGGATGAGCTGCCTCAGCGCACGCCCCAATCAAGGTGGCGCGCCGGCGGCCGTCGTTGCAGCGAGCGCGGTCCTCTCTCACAGCCCCTATTTTTAGCGGCCTCTTGTGTTTTTCTGCTCTTTATTGAGCTACACCACCGCTCGCGGGCCCGCGGCGTGGACGTCACCAAGAGCGGCGGACCTCTTCTACACCAAAAAACACTGGACCTGGTGGCTATCGATAGAGCGAGGTGGAGAGGCCCGGCGCGCCGCCTTTCATCCTGCCACCCACAGGCAGGATCAAGCTTCGGGAGCCTCATTAGCGTGCCCGGCCAGTGGCGGACCGCCGTAACTGTGCGCGTCAATACATTTAGCTCCACCGACTGGCCGCCCATCAGACTGTTCTGCTTGGACTTGCGTTGCTGCTCTGGGAGTTTCTGCGGCCCATCAATAAATTTGACGTCACGGGCATCCTGGCACCCCTCTGCCAAAGCTTTGCTGGGGCATTGAGCGGACGAAACAGGAGAGCTTGGCGATCAACGGGTGTCTCAATCGCCGGGCCTCCTCTTCAAGCGTTGTTCAGCGCCGCCGCTGCGTCCCGGACAACGCTCCGACTGCTGCATGCGTGCCACCTCTGCCCTCAGCGCCCGAGACAGTGTGTCACCAGCCTCCCAGTCCCCGCACCTGCACGCGCAAAGAGGTTGGGTAGGGTTGGAGTCGCCTTTCGTCTGCTGCTGCCGTGTGGAAAGAAAAGCCCACCCGGTGTAGCGTCCCAGCACGATGAGCCGCAGCGATCTACCCCAGCCTTGCAACCCTGGTCCGCCTCCTTGAAATTGCACACGACGCCATCGAGACAGCACGCTCATCAACCAGCCGTCGAGCGTTGTCTCACCACCCATTTGTCTCCGCATGTTGTGGTGCTCCACGTTATCGCGAGGTTACGCGGGCTGTGAAGCAACACACAATGTTTGTCTCCGCGAAGCAACCACCTCGCACCAGCAGCCCGTTCGCACCAGCAGCCCGCTCGCATAAGCAGCGCGAGAACTCAGGGTAGCTGTCAAACAGGCGGCGCGCCCGATCTGGCCGTAAAATACGCTGAAAGGTGTCTATTTTAATAGAGGCGGGGGGCACGGCCGCCTCAAAGCGAGGTCCACTCGCTAGGGCGAGAGCACTCCAAGCAGCGAGCACCCCCCGGCAGGCAGCCTGCATCATTTTGTCGTGAGGACTCCTGCGTCCGACCTATTCGACACCGGCGAGGCTCTGCGACTGGTGATACTCTCGTTTTTGCATTCTAGTTGACTCTTCTGCACGCTCGTTGCTCCTAATAATCGTGTTCCGAGCGCGTTGCTTGCCGCTCGCGTGCGTGTGTCTCCTGAGTCTCTGCATCTGTTCCATTCCGCAGCAAAACACGACCCAGCGCCAATCGCCTGAGCACCGCTCCCCCAGCCCTCTCCACCGCGCTGCAGCTTCGCCCGTAGCTGTCTGACGCCCACGTTCGCTCCACGCTCCCACCGGGACGCGTCTGCCCATCATGGCCAACACTTCGTTTGGCGGCAACATGCCCCAATACATGCAGCCGTCGCTGCCCGCCCTGGGCCAGCACCTGCAGTCCGACACACATCTCACGGCTCATCTCGCCAGCCGCTTTCACGCCCACCTGCCGACCTCGACGCTCTCTTCCCACGCATTAATTTCTCTCAACACATACACCGATTCCAGCCGAGGTCCGGAGGGAGGGAAGGATGGCAGCGCCCAGCAGGCTGCCGAAGACATGGCCCAGCGCGCCTACATGCGATTGGGCCTGCGCTCTGAAGATCAGGCCGTGGTCTTTTTGTAAGTTCCCGCGTCGAACCGTGGAACTGTGGCGGGAAGGGACTAACAAGCGGCAGGGGCGAGTCGGGTGCTGGCAAGACCACCATCCGCGGGCACATGCTGAGGGCATTTCTCTCGTACTCGGCAACTCCGCTGTCCAAGAAGATCGAACATGCCAACTTCATCTTCGATGCGTTTACGACAACCAAATCGACTACGACCCCAACAGCCTCCAAGGCGGGCCTGCTGCTTGAGCTGCAGTACAAGACGGCAACCTCGCACCACGCAACCCTCATCGGTGCCCAGTTCCTCGCTCATCGTCTGGAACGCGGCCGTATCGCGACCGTTCCGACTGGCGAGCGCAGCTACCACATTCTGTATTATCTCCTACAGGGTACTAGTCTGGCCGAGAAGAAGCATTTAGGCCTGGACATGGTCGGTGATGGAGCCGGAAACCGCACCTCGCTCACGGCCAACAAACGATGGCGTTATCTGGGCCACCCCTCGCAGCTCAAGGTGGGCATCGACGATGCCAGAGGCTTCCAGGATTTCAAGACCGCGTTACGCAGGCTCGAGTTCTCGAAGCAGGACATCGCCGGTATCTGTGAAGTCATGGCCATCATCCTCCACATTGGCCAGCTGGAGTTCGAAAGCGGCCAGTCTACCACCCCCACGGCAGACGACAGCGGAGGTTACTCGCACGAAGGTGGTGAGACAATTACAATGGTGAAGAATAAGGAGTCATTGGAGCCCATTGCCCGTTTCCTGCAGGTCACCATGAATGATCTCGAGCAGAGCTTGCGATACAAGACCAAGACATTGTACCGTGAGCGTGTCACAGTCATGCTCGACCCGAAAGGTGCTCGAGCAAACGCCGATGAGATGGCACGGACTCTTTACTCGCTGCTGGTTGCCTATGTCATGGAACAGGTGAACTCCAGGATAGCTGCTCTGCCTGATGAGGTCAACAACTCGGCGTCTCTGGTCGATTTCCCCGGCTTCGCTCCTTACTCGGGTACTGGTTGCAACCTGGACCAGCTCCTCAATAACTCAGCTAATGAGTTCCTGTACAACTACTACTCACAGACTTTCTTCGAGCGCCAGATGAGGGAAATTGAGCAGGAGGAGATCAACCTACCTCAGATTCAGTACTGGGATAACACCGAGGCCAAGACGGGTCTTTTGAAGTCTGGAAATGGTCTTCTCAGCATCCTGGATGATCAGACACGCCGCGGTAAGACCCATATGCAGTTCCTCGAGGCTATCCGCAAACGATTCGATGGCAAGAATGCCTCCATTGAGCCTGGCAAACTTAACGTCACGCAACCTGGCAGCAATTTCCCGACACCCAACACATCTGTCACTTTCACAGTCCGCCATTTTGCCGGTGAGGTCGAATACAATGCTGAAAACTTCATGGAAGAGAACGCTGAGATTATTTCGGGCGACATGATGAACCTTCTCAGATCCTCTCAGAGCTCTTTCGTGCAAGAGCTCTTCGGACAAGAGGCTTTGAAGAAGGTGACTCACCAGAAGGACAAGTCTGCTATCCTACAAGCTACTGTCAGTTCAAAGCCCATGAGAATGCCCAGCATGGCACGCCGTAAAACAGAAAAAGGTGGTAGGATGGGTCGGCCAGTCAACGTCTTTGACGAGGATGCGATGAGCGAGGCCGACAGTACGGTATCGGGATCCAAGAAAGGCGACTCTGCTAAGCAGACTGGCGCCGCCGGCCAATTCCTGAGCTCTCTCAAAACCATCGAATCTTCCTTGCGCAAGGCCAACCCCTACTTTGTGCTCTGCCTCAAGCCCAATGACAGGAGGATCGCCAACCAATTTGACAGCAAGTGCGTGCGGATACAAGTTCAGTCCTTGAACATCGCTGAGGTTAGCCAGCGGCTTCACGTTGCCGACTTCAGCGTCTTCCTACCCTTTGCCGAGTTTCTTGGCCTTGCCGAGTTGGACAGGTCTCTCGTTGGTAGTGAGAGGGAGCGGGCAGAGACGGTGCTTGACAGCAAGCCTTGGCGTGAGACAGAGGTAAGGGTGGGTACCACTGGTGTCTTTCTGAGCGAACGGTGTTGGACTGAGATTGCCAACGTCGGCGATATCTCCCCCCCAGCTCATGGGCCGACCGACGACACTCTGACTCCTGATGCGCCTCGATCCTTTGGCGATCCCAGGTCTGGTCTTCTTGCACCTTCGCCGGGAGGCTACTACCACGACAAAACTGGTAGCTACTTTGGCAGCAAGGACATCGACGCCAGATCCGAGGCGCCTTCCGCTATTACCAGCGGAGGAGACATGTTCCATGGCCTGGAGCAACCCAAGATCCTTGACGAAAAAGCCGAAGTGAACGCGCTGGAGGAGGTGGATGTTCAGCCTGTCTCTGGCAGCCGCAAGCGCTGGCTTTTCGTCGTTTATGCCCTGACGTTCTTTATCCCCGACATCTTCATCAAGTGGTTTGGAAGAATCAAGCGCAAAGATGTCAGGGTCGCTTGGCGAGAGAAGCTGGCCATCAACATGCTCATCTGGCTCGCTTGCGCTTTCGTCGTCTTCCTCATGATTGGGTTCCCAAGGCTCATTTGTCCTACTCAGCACGTCTATTCGACCGCTGAATTGACATCGTACAACGGAAAAGACAACAACGATGCTTACATTGCTATCCGTGGCATTGTATATGATCTCGGAAAGTTCATTCCAGCTCACTACCCCTCCATCGTCCCCGATGCTTCTTTGGAGAAGTATGCTGGAAAGGACGCTACCAACCTTTTCCCGGTAGATGTGTCCGCACTCTGTGTTGGCATTGACGGATCAGTGCACCCTGGTCTCAAACTCGACTTCAGGAGCTCCAATTACACCAACCAGCAGAACCTCGTTTCCACCACCGATCAGAATGCCAAGTTCCACGATTTCCGCGCGTTCTGGAATGACTCTCGCCCTGATTGGTGGTTCGAGCAGCAGGTTTTCCTCAAGTCCAACTACATGAAGGGACGTGTTGGTTACAGCCCCCAGTACCTCAAGACTCTGACGAAATCGGGGAAGTCCATCGCTTACATGTACGGTAGAGTATATGACTTCACAGACTATATCGTGGGTGGACGCTCCATCCAACCCCGGGCTGACGGCAAGAGTTGGCCCAGCAACTACAACACCAACACCGACTTCATGGACGACTCCCTTGTTGACGTTTTCAGAGTGCAGTCCGGCACCGACGTCGCTAAATACTGGGAGGGACTCACCCTAAGCGCCGACAAGAAGAAGGCCATGAAGACTTGCATGGACAACCTGTTCTATGTGGGAGACCTCGACACCAGAAGCTCGGCTAAGTGCGAATTCGCCAAGTATTTCCTGCTGGCTATCTCGCTTCTTCTCGTCAGTGTTATCGGATTCAAGTTCTTCGCCGCACTCCAGTTCGGACGGAAGAGCGTACCGGAGAACATAGACAAGTTCATCATATGCACTGTGCCAGCGTACACCGAGGACGAGGATTCCCTGCGTCGTGCCATCGATTCGGCGGCGCGGATGAAGTACGATGACAAGCGCAAACTCATCGTAATCGTGTGTGACGGCATGATTATCGGACAAGGCAACGACAAACCTACCCCTCGCATTGTACTAGACATTCTCGGTGTATCAGAGACCGTTGACCCCGACCCTCTGAGCTTTGAGAGTCTTGGCGAAGGTCAAAAACAACACAACATGGGCAAATGTTACTCTGGTCTGTACGAGGTGCAGGGTCACATCGTGCCTTTCCTCGTTGTGGTCAAGGTTGGAAAGCCGTCCGAAGTCTCCAAACCCGGCAACCGTGGAAAGCGTGATTCTCAGGTCCTTCTCATGCGATTCTTGAACAGGGTCCACTACAACCTTCCCATGAGTCCTTTGGAGCTCGAGATGCATCATCAGGTCCGCAACATCATCGGTGTCAACCCCACTTTCTATGAGTTCATATTGCAAATCGACGCAGACACTGTCGTTGCTCCAGACTCCGCCACCCGTTTCGTTGCCGCCTTCCTTCACGATACTCGCCTGATTGGTGTTTGCGGAGAAACGTCGCTCACCAACGCCAAGCACTCCTTTGTCACTATGATGCAGGTCTACGAATACTTCATCTCGCACAACCTCACCAAGGCCTTCGAAAGCTTGTTCGGCTGCGTCACTTGTCTTCCTGGTTGTTTCTCCATGTACCGCATCCGAGCCGCCGAGACCGGAAAGCCTCTGTTCGTCAGCAAGGAAGTGTTGGAAGCGTACCAGGAAATTCGCGTTGACACCCTTCATATGAAGAACCTGTTGCATCTCGGAGAGGACCGATACTTGACCACCTTGCTTCTCAAGTTCCACTCCAAGTACAAGACCAAGTACCTTTTCCGAGCTCACGCCTGGACTGTTGCTCCCGACAGCTGGGCGGTCTTCATGTCTCAACGTCGTCGCTGGATCAACTCTACGGTGCACAACCTGCTCGAGCTCATCCCTCTGCAGCAGCTTTGTGGATTCTGCTGTTTCAGTATGCGCTTCGTCGTCTTCTTGGATTTGATCTCAACCATTGTCATGCCTGTTACAGTTGTCTACATTGGCTATCTCATCTACCAGGTCATTGTGCAGCCAGGAATCGTTCCCATGACTGCTTTCATCTTGTTGGGTGCCATCTATGGTCTACAGGCTATCATTTTCATCATTCGCCGCAAGTGGGAAATGATTGGTTGGATGATCATCTACATTCTTGCCACCCCGGTGTTCTCCTTTGGTCTTCCGCTATATGCTTTCTGGCACATGGATGATTTCTCCTGGGGTAACACTCGTATCATCCAGGGTGAGGCTGGCAAGAAGGTTATCGTGTCCGACGAGGGCAAATTTGACCCCGCCAGCATCCCAAAGAAGAAGTGGGACGAGTACCAGGCCGAGATGTGGGAACAGCACACGATGCGCGACGATCGCTCTGAGATTTCTGCCTTCTCTTACGGGACGAAACGATTCATGGGCATGAACGGTAGCGGCTCCGTTGTTGGGTCTGAATATGGGCAAATGCCGCCATCTCGGCCAATGTCCCACTTCAACATGCCTTATGGCAACGGGTCCCGGATGAGCCTCGCCCCGAGCGGCTATGGCGGCTACGACAGCAGCGTCGAGATGGGCAACCTCATGAGCATGCCCTCTGACGATGCAGTGTTGGCCGAGATCCGCGACATTCTTGCTTCGTCGGATCTCATGAGTGTAACCAAGAAGCAGATCAAGCTGGAACTGGAGAAGAGGTCCGTAACATTACTTTCCCAAGAGAAACATGACTAACAAGACGCAGATTTGGTATGGACCTCACACCAAAGAAGGCCTTCATCTCCAGCGCCGTGGAGTCCCTCCTCGTCGGCCAAACGCAGTAGCGTCCAGCCACCGACTCACGCATCAACATCTTACCATCTGCAGCGTACGTACCCACTCACGATCGTATGGTCTAGCAAAAGTCGCTTCATTCTTTGATACTATCGTATTCTTACTACCTTGTTCGCGGGTCGGGGGAAGGTACACTTGTCTATATATACAGCTACCTAATCACGCCTCTAAAGCATAGCATTCCTTTTTATTATCGCGGGAAATGGATTGGGCGTTCAATTTTGGATTTGTACAAGGGTTGCGAGAATGGGTGCATGGGCAGGAGGCACGGAGTAGACTTGGCTCTGCACGGGCAGAGCGATAATCCAAATTAGCGATTGCATTGTTTGAGTCATGCCTTGAACCATTGATTTTGAGTGAAAATGGATCTATTCTTGCTACTCACGGAGAGGCGCGGCATCTGACACGTCCTGGTTTCGACTCATCAGGCAGCAAGCGATGGTCGAGTGAGACGCTTGGCAGGCGCGACCCGCAGGAGCGAACCCCGCCGACAATGGATGCACAAACACGCCAATTTCGACGTCCACTGTGCGTTCGACTCCGCCACACAATACTCGAGTCGCTCGAGCTTGCAGTTCTCGAGCGCCGCCTCGCAGACCCACCGGCCTGCCTTTTTAGCGGATTTCGACGCCGTATCCACAGTGCCGCCGCCACTGAAGTGTGCGCTTGACCCCGCCACTGGTCTCGAAACCCATCGTACGCTCGCCTACCCGCGTACAATTTTTGCGGCCTATTAGCTCCACGAGTCGCGACACGGCACACGCCATACACGATCCAAAATGCCGCCAAAGAAGAAGGGCAGCAAGAAGGCCCAGGACAACTGGGAGGACGACCTGGGCGAGTCGATTGTGCCCCAAAATGAGGCCGCCGCAGAGCCCCCCGCAGAGGCGCCTGCCGCCGAGGAGGAAGAAGCTCCTGTCAGCGGCCTGATGGCTGCGCTGGCCAAACGCGGCAAGAAGGGCAAGAAAGGCAAGAAGGGTGGACAGGAGGATTGGGAGGCCGAGCTGGGCGAGAGTCCTGCTGCCAGCGCAACAGGCGACCCTTTTGCAGGCAAGGCGCCCGAGGAGGCCAACTTCGACGATGACGACGTGTTTGCGGGCAACTTCAAGCCTAAGAAGGAACAGAAAGAGGAAAAGAAGGAAGAGAAGGCCCCAGTGGCGGACGATGCGCCCAGGGTGAAGACGAAGGCGGAAAAGGAAAAGGAAAAGAAGGAGAAGGAGAAGCAGCGGAAGAAGGAGATGGTATGTTCTTGCTACACCCGGTAGAGAGACGCTTTGGATCAGACCGAATCTAACATCGATACAGGCCGCGAAGAAGAAGGCCAGCGCGCCCGCTAAGACCGAAGCCGCGAAGCCCACAGAGACCAAGGCTGCCACTCCATCAGCACCCGTTCCCGAGCCCGTCGCCGCTCCAGCTGCCGCGGCTGGCAAGAAGGGCAAGAAAGTTCCCGCCGCCCTTGCTGCACTCCAGAAGCAACAAGAAGAGCGACGGAAACGCGAAGAGGAACTAGCTCGCCTTGAAGCAGAAGAAAAGGCCAGGATAGAGGAGGAGGAGCGCAAGGCCGAGGAAGAAGAGAAGAAAAAGGCCGAGGCCAGAGCTCTCAAGAAGCAAAAAGAAAAGGAGAAGGTTGAGCAACTGAAAAAGGAGGGCAAGTACCTCACCAAGGCACAGAAAGAGGCCAAGGCACGGAACGAGCTACGCTTGAAACAGATGCTCGAGAGTGGAACTGCCAAGGTAGACGCCCTTGAAGCGCCCGTCGAGAAGAAAAAGCCAGTGTACGACGACCGCAAGAAGAAGAAGAAGAACCAGGCCGAGCTGCAGAAGGAGAGGGAGGCCGAAGAGGCAGCAAAGAAGCTCGAGGAGCTCCGGATAGCCGAAGAGCAGGCCGCTGCTGCCGAGGCTGAGGCACAGAAGGCGCGTGAAGATGCTGAGGCGAAGAAGGGCAACGAGAGTGACTCGGCCGAGGACTGGGAGGCCCAGGCCGATGCCATGGATGGCGTCAAGGACAGCTGGGATGCAGACAGCGACGAGGAAGAAGAGAAGAGGAAGGCCGCGGTTGCTGCAAAGGAGGCAAAGGAGGCCGCCACGAAGGCTGCCGCCAACGGCAAACCAGCTGCCCAACCTGAGGAAGACGACGAGTCTTCCGAGGAAGAGGATGACAGCGACGACAGTGACGACTCCTCTTCCGACGAGGAGGGCACTGCCACACAGCGCGCTGAAGCTGCACGGAAAGCTGCCGCGGCGGAACGCAGGAAGAAGCTGCACGAGGAGGCCCTCGCTGCCCGATCCAAAGACAACCTTCGATCGCCCATCTGCTGTATTCTTGGCCACGTTGATACTGGAAAGACCAAGCTTTTGGACAAGATCCGGCAGACCAACGTTCAGGAAGGCGAGGCTGGCGGTATCACGCAGCAGATCGGTGCCACTTACTTCCCTGTCGAGGCATTGGAGAAGAAGACTGCCGTCGTCAACAAAGATCACTCGTTTGTGTTCAACGTCCCCGGTCTCCTCGTTATCGATACCCCTGGTCACGAGTCTTTCACCAACTTGCGTTCCCGAGGTTCTTCTCTCTGCAACATTGCTATTCTTGTCATCGATATTATGCACGGTCTCGAGCCACAGACACTGGAGTCCATGAGACTGCTTCGAGAACGGAGAACGCCCTTCATCGTCGCTCTCAACAAGATCGATCGTCTCCTTGACTGGAAGAAGATTGACAACAACGGTTTCGAAGACTCCTTGAGCCTCCAGAAGGACCGCGTCAAGAAGGAGTTCGACGACCGATGGACCATGGTACACACGCAACTGCAAGAACAAGGTTTCAACTCGGAGCTCTTCTTCAGGAACAAGAATATGTCGCGGTATGTCTCTGTGTGCCCGACCTCTGCACACACCGGAGAAGGTATCCCCGATATGATCAAGCTCATCATTAAGCTCACCCAAGAGCGTATGACGAACAACCTCATGTACTTGTCCGAGGTAGAGTGCACAGTCTTGGAAGTCAAGGTCATCGAAGGTCTCGGCACCACCATCGACGTTATTCTCTCCAACGGTGTCTTGCACGAGGGTGACCGAGTAGTGCTCTGCGGAAACCCCGAGCCTATAGCAACTAACATTCGAGCTCTGCTTACGCCTGCGGAGATGAAGGAGCTCCGTGTCAAGTCACAATACGTACACAACAAGGAGGTCAAGGCCGCCATGGGTATCAAGATTGCCGCCGATGGTCTTGACCAAGCTATCGCCGGTTCGCGACTGCTCGTCGTTGGCCCAGACGACGACGAAGAAGACCTGATGGACGAAGTCATGGGCGATCTCGCCCACTTGCTCAGCAAGGTGTCCAAGACCGGCCGTGGTGTCTCCGTCCAAGCATCCACGCTTGGCTCGCTCGAAGCCCTGCTCGAGTTCTTGCGCGTATCCAAGATTCCCGTCGCCACTATCTCCATCGGCCCGGTCTTCAAGAAAGATGTCCTACGCGCAGGTATCATGTTAGAAAAAGCGAAAGAATACGCCGTCATGCTCTGCTTCGATGTCAAGGTCGATCGCGACGCGCGCGCCTACGCCGACGAAATCGGCGTCAAGATCTTCGAAGCAGACATTATCTACCATCTGTTCGACAAGTTCACCGCGCACATGAAGCAGCTCGAGGAGCAGCGCAAGGAGGACAGCAAGATGCTTGCCGTCTTCCCCTGCGTGCTCAGCCCCATCGCCGTCTTCAACAAGAAAGATCCGATCGTCCTGGGCGTCGACGTCGTCGAAGGCAGCCTCAAGATCACAACCCCCATCGCCGCCATCAAAAAGAACCCCGTCACCGGCGTCAAAGAGATCATCTCCCTTGGTAGAGTGTAAGGTCCCCCCCTTTACCCCTTCACAACACTGCCAAACGCTAACAACACAAAAACAGCACATCCATCGAGCGCGACCACAAGCAAATCGCTGTCTGCAAGAAGGGCCAGCCGTCCGTCGCGGTCAAGATCGAGGGTCCCAACCAGCCCCTCTACGGCCGCCACCTCGAGGAAAAAGACACGCTGTACTCCCACATCTCCCGCGAGAGCATCGACACGCTCAAGAACTACTTCCGCGCTGACGTCAGCATGGACGAGTGGAAACTTATCAAGCAGCTCAAGGAAAGCTTTGATATCATGTAGATGGGAGGATTTTAGATTGTATGATGATGGGAGGGGCAGAATAGGTAATAAGAGAGCATGGCATTTGCTTTTTCTGTCTTACTTCCGGGTGAAAAGGAGGCGGGCGGTCGTGCATGGGATTGGCGTTGTTGTCTCTAAGTTTTGCTATTTGGTCTTGGTGCGCCCTGGATTGGACAGGACAAAACGCATGCATACAGTACACTAAAAGCCTGATCAGATCTTTATTCCTCCCCTCTGTAAATCATATTTCTCCTGCGCTTATTGTGCATCCTATGCAGATGTCAGGGTGGGTGCGCGTTACGACGACTCTCACCGCCCAGCTTTTGCAAGCGAACAAGTACGCAAACCCCACCTCTACCGTACCCAAGGTAGACGGGACAACGGCTTTGTGGTAAGCTCTCCACGCCCTTAAATCTATGCAGTACCTCCAACTAAGAAACCAACCAACCACGCCCACGCCTCGCCATGATCCCAATCCGGCAACCATCTACACTCCGCCTGCGGTACCTCACCGGTGCCTTGCCGCATTTCCATTCGCAGTCCACCTGCATGGAAAAAACGATAATCGAATCCGTTTGCTACGGTAGCATTGGGTCCGCGTCTCTCTAATGAGCGGCAGCCGGCCTCGTCCTCGGCGCTGCCGCGTGTGCTGTCGTGGGTCGATCGTTCGGCTGAGTGGCAAATCCGAGCACCGACCCTTGGACGGGCCCTAGCGTGCACGCCGAACGTCTACTCTTTCTGAGCCCAGACGAAACGGAGCATGGCTCGCCTGAGCTGAGCGCCGTGCGAGGGCCGGTGAGTGCCATCGCGGAAGCACCCGGCGAGGACTGGCGGTGGGTTCGACATCGCTGTGCAAAACGATATTCTAGCCGATCTGGCAAGACTGGTGCATGTGTTGCACCAAGACAGACTCAGATGGCTAGGGAGTATGGCAATCTGCACAACACTAGAGATGGATGTTTGGTACCGTGATAATGCTCTACTGTAGGATAGGCAATGCCAAATCCCCCGGTGAACAAAAGACAAAAACACTTAAAGAATGACTACCTAACAACGAGCGACGCCAGGAATGCCCCTGCTGATGCCAATGTTGCCAGAGCATGCCGTAAATGCCCCCTGGTTTCCAACGCCGAGAAATGCTCAAAATGCTATGCTATGCTCTACCCGAAAATGCTGCAAATGGATATGACAGTAGGAAATGGACGAGAGGAAAGCACGGACGCAGTAACAATAACGTGAAAGTGAGGGGGGCGCATCAAACCTGATCCCAAATACCTTCAGGATCACACGCACTATCCCCAATCCTCACACCAACCATCTCCATCTTCTTCTTCGCAAACCCAATCTTATGCTCCAGGCTCATGCGTGCAAACGCACTGATACACCAGCTCACACGCTCGTGGTCGCCCTGCCTGACATAGTAACTCGAGACCACGTCCAGCGGCAGGAACATGTTTTCCGTGGCAGCGTAGGACGTGTTGTGCGCGCAGTACTGCACGGAGCGGCAGACTAGCGACGCGTACTCCGAGATGCGCGGCTGCAGTGTGTTGTGCTCGGGGATCTCGGAGGGAGGTAGCCGTGCGTATACCATTTGGCGGGCTTCGAGAATGAGGAGTTGCGATATCCAGTACAGGCAGTAGTTGGTGCAGGCTTCGATCGAGGTGAACTGAAGGGGAAATGGGACGGAGTCTGTGCTGACTTGTGCAGCGGGGAATGTCCATGGAGTGGACATGCTGGATTGAAGGAGCTCGTACCAAGGTGCGATGGCCTGTTCGAGTGTGGCCAAGTCGTCCAGGATAGCCAGGACAGCGGAAATGGGCGCTGGTGCAGTGGATGAGACGACAGTATCGGCAGTGTTCAGAATGTTAGGTAGAGGGAGAATCCGTTCGCACCACTGGAAGTACAAGTCGTTGTGGTTCGCCCGGGGCACCGAGTAGATCTGGCGTGCTAGATGGCGAAACCCTGAAGACGAGCAGGGGTAACAACGCCTGCTCGATATCGCTTCAAACAGGCCTTGGTTTACGATATAAATGTGCAGCTCTTCAAGATCCATGCTGTCCAGCGAGAGATTGAGCAGGCGAGTCGCGCCCTCGATATGGGTCAGTTGGCTCGATCCGCCTCCATTGGACATGAACAGCTCCGTAGAGCTCATTACCAAGGTCGTCGCTAGCAGGTGTTTTCTTTCAGAGGCGCCGAGCTCTGGCAGCGCTTTCTGGACCATCTGCAGAGCGTTCAGGTACATGTTCCCTCCGTGATTAGACAAAGCCACGTCTTGGTACTGTGCGCCGATGAAGGAAGCGACCATTCCCCCGATAGCGGTATCCAAAATCTCAGATCGTCCCAACCATGAAGGAAGCAATAGTCTCCAGCCCCCGCATTCATTACCGGCTGTAAGTGGGTCCACAACTGTCTTTCCAGGCCCGTAACGCCTTAGATAGAGGTCCAGGAAAAGCTCGACCAGATGGTGGAGATCTGCGAGATTCGCAAGGGCGAGTATGGCCTTCGAGGCATCCACCGAGCCCAGAGACATGGCATCGGATGTCGAAGGAAGAGATGCAGCTAGCATGTCTAGGTGTTGGGGTGGCGAAGTCGCGGGCTGTGATGCCAAGTCCAGTAGGAGGTGTTTCTGTGCGCTCTGGCCACGATTCCACGTGGCCGGTGGTCCTGATGAGTCGACATTGATGAAAATGTGACCCATATCGTAGCCACCGCAAGACTTGTCTGTGGCAACGCATTCACTGCATCGTGGCTTCTTCTTGTCACACTAGGAGTGTATGAGCAGCTGCTTCAATTGGATCGCAGGTTGCTGTCACTCACCTGGACGCCTTTTTCCTTACAAAACTTGCAAAACCCTCGTTTATGCGATTCAGAGAGCATTCTGTGGGATGTTGTAATAAGAAGCGATTAGAAAGGGAGCGAAGATGCGATGGTTTTAAGATATAGCGTCTTCGAAAAAAAGAAGGGAAGGATGGAAGGAAGGAAGGAAGGAAGAAAGGAAGGATGAAAGGAAGGAAGGAAGAAAGTACTGAGAACTGAGAATTATAGACAAGGAGCGAAGGTGAGAGAGAATGAGTTGCTTCTGTTGTCGCTGCCTACCGGAATAGCGGTCCTTTTCATAGTCGTCTGAAAAGTTGACGTTTACGGATCGATCATGGTGGCTAGCCTACACCGCCGCACTCAATGGTTACCCTCGCGAAAGTGACCGCTGGAGCTGACTGGGAGACACAAAAAGGTATACCGGAGGGGTCTGGATGTGAATGCAGGGCCCGTCCGTTGATCTAAGCAGAATCTTGAGCCCACACGTACGGTCCTGTCATTGTACTTTAGGGAGAAATCCATGGCCGGAAGCCGAAGCTGTGGAAATTAGGCATACCGCCGTTGTGCACTGTGATTGACGGCGTATACTGAGCACTACTACTTCCCCGTCAAAAGCTACCAATCCCCTGGCTAACGTTTACGCGGAAGCAAGCATCGACTGCACGGGGTGGGCCGTGGTTCGAGAGCGGCTCCGCCATCATGGGGTCCAGCCAGGAGAACTATGTCGTGGCCTGACCTGTTAATCCCGGAAAACAGGCATTGCCCAATTCACGTCTACTGTGTACAGTGCGGTGTGGCGGCAGCGCAGGGGGCACCAGTGTGCTAGTGTCCGTGGATAGCCTCATAAGGCTGGCCACCGCTGAGCGTCACGTCTCACCTCCACAAATGCCGATGCAACGGGCCGCTGATCTGAAACCACTACTCGTTGCTATTCGTGGCTCGAATCTATGGAGCCGGAATCGTCGTTGCAGCCTCATCGTCCGGTGGCGGTGGAAAATCTCGATGAAGGAAGGCCATGGCAAGTTCGGATTAGATTCGGAGCAGGGGAAGTGCGTCGGATCTGCCGGGAGCAGGCGCGACTTGTTTCCAGAACGCAGGCAAGGGCAAAGGTTGCTCTCGACCGCGAACCTCACAGGCGATTCCTACTGGGCAACGGCTTGCCCTTCAGCCAGATCCAACATACAGAGACGTGCAACACGAGATCGCATCCTTAGGCGAAGGCCGCCCGTCTCAGCCTGCGAACGGGAGATCTACGCTGCTTCTATCATTAGACGACACAAGACAGTCCGGCTAACCACAGCGCAGTGTGTGCTTACATGATTACATGTATGTCTCACCGCGCTTGAGTAGGCGTCCCACTCGGCCACGACGACATCCTGCCTACTTCACACCCGCGGCCGCGATTCGACTCGAGCGGCGGTCGCTACTGCGAGACCGTTGCCGGCCTGACGGTCACGCTAGCAGTCTTGCAACTAGCCTTCTGGTTATTCTTGCTAACCGAGGCCATATATGAGATTCCGTGCGCGTTCTACTATCAATCCACAGGCCCATTCATTCTGCGACGTCCACGAGTCGTGCAGATACAAGGTTACCCGGTCTATGCGAGGTAACAGGGTATTTAAACTGTGGAATCGGAGCAAGTCATGATCAATTGACTACGGCAACTTTTACCGTGTCGTTTCAATGCTAGTCATACCGTAGGTCCTAAATGCTCCAAGTATATCAACGTTACCATGTATGTACGATCGCCTCTGCCTTAACGAAAGCAGATCCGCTGCGATAACCTCACTGCTAAGCACCTGGTCAGTCCCGAGGCATACTCACCACAATAACCTCATCGCTAGGCACATCGTAAATCCTAATGCCAACGCGCAGTCTTCCGTCTTGACCACCACCATTACCGCCCAATAGCCCCCTCAACCTCCCGCACGGCATCGTACCCATACAACCACGGCTGCACGACCGGACATGTCCACCGACTCGGAAACTCCACCCCGCTCCTTTCCAACTCTTCACCCCTCCCCCTCCACTCCGCAAACACCCTATCCCTCTCCTCCCTCTCCTTCCCATCCCGCATGTGGAAGTCTTTCCGTTGCTTAAACGTCTCCCGCGCGATGGCTTCGCCCCTTGCTTTCCGCAGCGTCTGGAAGAGCTGCAGCGTGGTTGGGAGCTGGGACGCGGAAGTGAAGTTATTGGAAGGGGACAGCAGAAGGCCCAGCACGGCGCCGTCTTCGATGGAGGAGTTTGCGCCTTGGGCGAGGTAGGGGAGCATGGGGTGGCAGGCGTCGCCGACGAGGACGAGGTTGTTCTGTTCGTTGACCCATGAGGGAAGCTCCTCGCGGTGCATGAGCTTCCACTTATCGACTTTGTCGACGCGCGAGAGGAGCTGCGTTAGTCTGGCATCCCATTAGCAAAGCTTGGGAAGTGGATAGTCAGGTGGAGGGGTAGGTCACGCACACAGGGTCCCACCCCTCGAACAGCGCCCGCATCTCCGCCGTGCTGCCTTCCGCTCTTGCAACACCTTCCTCGAGGTCGTCTGGCACGAGGAGAACGACGTTGTACATGCTCCCTCCACGCATGCTATAAGCGACCACATGCGCTTCGGGTCCAACCCAGAACCGCACCCCCGGCGTGCGCACCATATCTCTCAGTTGCGGGTCCAGCTCCGCAATCTGTTCCTCCTTGAGCACAATTCTATAGGCCAAGTCGCCTGTTGGAAGAGGTGCGTCGCGCCGCCCAAGCAGCACTGAGCGACACGCGCTCCACAGTCCGTCGGCCGCAACCACAAGATCGACTTCCCAGATCCGCCCATCCTCGCCCTTAACCTGTGCTTGCCTCCTCCCATCGTCCGCATCACCCTCTCCGCCCTCGGGTATGAGATCAAACTCCAGCCCCACAACCCTAGCCCCCAGCACAACCTCCACCCCGAGCTCCCGCGCCCTCTTCACAAGCGCCTGCTGCAAATCCACCCGATGACAGTCCGCAAACGGCGCGCCGTATTTCCTGCGACAGTTCGCGTCAAACCCATCTTCGTGCGCGAGCACAGTGCCCTTGTAGTCGTACACCGTGCACGTGGCGGGTTCGCAGGGGCTGTGGATGCGGTCGTAGACGCCCCAGGAGAGAAGGAGCCGTGTGGCGTTGGGCGTGAGTTGGAGGCCGGCGCCGATCTGGGGTTAGGTTAGCGGGTGGGAGAGGAGTGGCCGAGGAAGGCATGTAGAGGCCACACCTCAGCGAGTTCCCTTGCCGCTTCAAGCACCGTGACACTGTGTCCCGAGAGCGCACACTGGATGGCGGTCGCGAGGCCCGAGAGCCCCGCGCCGACTATGAGGATGGAGAGTTCGCGCGGCATGGCATCATTGGCGGGGCATGTGGAAGATTGTCCAGGGAGTGTGTTCTTGTACAATAGTGTGAGATGTACGGATGTTTACATTTACGTATGCTAGCTCGGCATCTTCGCGTCCGCCATCCCGCGGCACTGGCAAAATCCCGAGCGGCAGGGACAATTGCGCGGCAGTGTCGCAAGCGATGGCCTTGGATGTGGAGGGTGCGGGTGCGGGTGCGGGGAAGCATCGGGGCGACATCACGGGAGCTATGGGGGAGCTAGACGAAACGGGCAATGAGCTCTCGCTCGAGCTGCATGTCGGCGTGGTGGAATGAAACAACTGAAATTCGAGTATCCAAAAGTCAGTGATCGGGTCTAATCCGATCTCAAGAGCGACAATACCCGTCAACGAGGTATCTGTATCTGAGATGACCTCCAACGCCCGACCCCCATGCGCGCCAACGCTAGGTCAAGCACGCGCTGAAGAATGAAGGAAGAATACCAAAACGCCAAAGAAGGAACACGCCCATACCGTTCCCGTCGTTTACATCCAAGGGTCGTTTCTTTGGTCGCGAGGAGCACGCGCCCGACCCTATTTCTTCAACGCAGCGTCGTACAGGCTGACTAGCACGCCGACCAGGCTTCCGATCTGGATGCCGTAGTAGCCGCCGAGAATGTTGTCCCGCACGGTGGCAACAGAGCTTTCCGAAAACGGACCCCAGCCCGGGGTTTGCGCAAGAACCGTGTTGGGCTGGCCCAGAAGCGATGCGTCGGCTGTGGTGTAGACGTAGTAGGCGCTGTAGGCCAGGATAGCCTTTGCGATGTTGAAGGTGAACGGGTCAATGGTATACTGTGTCTTAGAAGACTTGTGGCGCGTGTTTGTGCGCAGTGTCAGGTTGAAGAAGTACGAGAAGATGAGGGGCAGCGCCCAGTTGGTCAAAGACCACAGCGTTGCGGGCCCCCACCAGCCAGAGCCCGCGAGCTTGGTGAGATTGGGAAAGCGAACCTCTCTGGCATTGAAGCCAGTAGTGGCAGGAGAGTCGAAAAGATAATGCGTGTCTGTGAGCGTGTTATACTGCAGCGTCGCGGCTTCCAAGATCAGAATGAGGGTCTGGATTGCGCTGACAGAGCTGGCGGTCTCGCGGAGCCACTCCTTAGCTTCATCGATGCGCGTCTTGTCCCAGATCTCTGTCGCCCGTTCCTTGACCACCTGGAATGACTCGTCGGCAAAGTCAGCGAGTTGCGCGGGAGACGCAGGCAGGTTGACTTCCGTGGCGCGTAGGTCGGCTTGGGGCGCGCGCGGAGTGGCCTCAGTGACGCGCTCGGAGACGCGCCTGGTCACCTGGGAGACCTCGCGCGGGGTCTTCGCGAGTGCGCGCGAGACTACACTTGGTCGGTCCGGTGTGCTGGTGCCGTCGGGTCTGAACAGCTCCATCAGCTTCGGCGCGTATACGCGTAGGTAAACAAAAACTCACGAATCCCCATTTCTGTTCAGAGTCTGACGTCTGCTGCGCGTCTTGGTCAGCACCACAGCATCGGGCGACGAGCGCTCGCGTTTTATGGGTGATCCGCCGCGGCCGTAGAACTCGCTGAATGCGCGCTGCTTCGCGAAAGTGGTCTCGTTTGCCTCGAGCGTTTCTTCGAGGGCGGCGACCAGGTCATCCTTCAGGAGCGTGTCCGCGCTGTCAATCGAATGCGTTAACGGCCGATTTCTACGCGTCAAATAGAGCAATGCTCACTCAGGAATGCTAGCTTTTTGCGCCAGCTCCAACAGCTCGCCTTTGCGCTTGCGCTGCAGCCAGGAATGAGACATGGTGATTGATGTGAGCGCGGTGGTGTGATCAATGCGACTGTGGATATTTAATTAAAAAAGTAACAGAGGCGTGGTGGGGAAGGAATGCTGGGATGGTGGTGGGCGTGTCGCGGTGATGGTGAAGGAGCTCGAGTAGATTGTAAACAAGCCCGAGCAGCCCGCTGCACGTGATGGTCCCCGGCGCTTAGCCCGATCTGCTCTCACTCAGGCCTGCTCATTGGATGCAGTTGGGACGGCCTCGCAAATCGCCCCATATTCCGCGACAAATTTGCAGGCGGCATTGCAGGAAGAGCGTCATTGTGTTTCTGGCGGTGAGGTCGAGCGCCGACAATCTTATCGCTCGCATCGGGGCCGCATCGCGCCTGCTGCTCGCCGCCAGGGTGTTGGCGGCTTAGGGTCGGCTTGTCTTGGCTAAAT
Source organism: Paraphaeosphaeria sporulosa (assembly GCF_001642045.1). Lineage (NCBI taxonomy): Eukaryota > Fungi > Ascomycota > Dothideomycetes > Pleosporales > Didymosphaeriaceae > Paraphaeosphaeria > Paraphaeosphaeria sporulosa. Next base: position 462,881 of record NW_017253370.1, on the reverse strand, counting down.
TTTCGAACCGACGGCGACACCACGCTGACCACACGTCACTCCTTCACACTCGCTTTCCGCATCCCCGCGTTTTCTTACTCCGTTGGTGTATTTGTTGCCTGTTTCGAGCATTTCCAAGGCGCCTCCCTCGTCCCTGCATTGCTGATGGTGTTTGGAAGCGCATCCAACTGGTTCAGCCCTACGAATCCAAACAAGCTCGTGGAGGATGGTCAGAGGGCACGAAAACCCGCGATGGAGGGCATCAGATCGGTGCCGGATATGAGGCAGGAGAGGACACCGCAAGAGGCGGACGCGGAGATAGACCACGAGATGGCGCGGCCACCCTATGTCCATGTATGCCGCTGTCCGGGAGACTGATGCTCCGAACGTAATTGATCGAGTTTCGCAGGCAATTCTGGCAGGTGGTATAGGAGGCACGACGGGCGACATGCTGATGCATTCTCTGGACACCGTAAAAACGCGACAACAGGGCGACCCGCACATGCCCCCCAAGTACACCTCTATGGGCAACACATACTACACCATATGGCGGCAAGAAGGCCTCAGTCGGGGGTTGTACGGAGGAGTGCAGCCAGCATTTGTGGGATCGTTCCTGGGGACATGCGCTTTCTTCGGGACGTACGAGTGGAGCAAGCGCCTGATGATCGACAACGGCATCGCGCCCTCCGTCTCGTACTTCACAGCCGGTATGTGACGTACCCAGGCAGCTTTATTAAGCAGTGGCTCAGTGCTTCTCTTTTTGCGTGTACTGATGTCTTCAAGGACTCGTCGCCGACCTCGCCGCCGCGCCCGTGTACGTTCCTTCCGAAGTCCTCAAAACCCGTCTCCAATTACAAGGCCGTCACAACAACCCCTACTTTAATTCCGGCTACAACTACCGCTCCACCATCGACGCTGCGCGCACTATCGCAAGAACAGAAGGCTTCGGAGCCCTTTTCTACGGATACAAAGCCACCCTCTGGCGCGACCTCCCTTTTTCCGCCTTGCAATTCGCGTTCTACGAGGAGGAAAGAGAGCTGGCAAAAAAATACATGGGCTCCAGTAACATCGGTCTGCCGCTGGAGATCCTCACCGCCGCGAGCGCCGGAGGAATGGCCGGCGTTATAACCACACCATTGGACGTCGTCAAGACGCGCATCCAGACCCAGCAACCCAGCACCTCATCAGCGCCTGCACCCGCCTCGACCGCCCCGCTCTCCCCTTCTTCAACAACGAAACACTCTACACCCTCGGCATCGCATAAATCCTCCGCACCATCAAACCGCCCAATATCCACCTCCTCTCCCTCCACCACGCTCAAAGCCCACGGCGCCGCCACCCTCGACACATCCTCCGTAATCCGCGGTCTGCGCTTGATATACCAGACGGAAGGGATATGGGGCTGTTTCCGCGGCGTCGGGCCGCGCGGTGTGTGGACGTCCGTGCAGTCCGGCACGATGCTGGTGCTGTACCAGACGCTGTTGAAGTATTTTGAGCAGAATGCTGTTGTGTAAAGATTTTGTACGTATATTGTAAGACAAGAAATGAAGCTCGGCGCGCGGATGTATATTATACTGGGACAGGAATGATTGACGGGGATTTAGATGCATCGGCGGCGTTTTTGTTTAGGGCGAGGAGCTGCTCCTACGGCCTCGGTAGAGATAGAAGCTTGAATACCATACCATACTCTTTCGTGAAAGAGTTCTTGTGCGTAGATTGGCCTTCTGCGAGTGGACGTGGGAATTGGCTTTCGATGCCAGGAACCATTGGCCGACGTACTCCCACGTGCGCCGCGTGACGGCCCTTCCGCAGGGGAAGAGCGAAATACCAGGGGTCTGGAACCAGCTAACGACTCGTCCTGCATGCCTAGACGGAGCCTGTTTACTACACCGCAAGATCTAACCCTCGTTTCCTGCACTTGATCGATTCATGCCAGTCTAGCTGGACAGCACCTTTTGTGTATGCTGTTGAGCAGTGACGTACCTGTTCCCTGATCTCTCTGAAACAATGGCAACGACAGCACTCCACGAGGCAAAGCAAATGCATAGCTCGGCATTAGTCTATCAGCGTAGCGCTATGGTTGCTTCATACATACATGCACCGCAGACTCGTGGCCGCAGGTAACGTATACGAACTCGACGCCGAACTCCAACATGCTGCACAGGTGGCTTGTACAGTGGATATAGATCATGCACACCGCATTGCGAGTCCACGGGGCTGGTCTCTGGGAGAGGCACCTTGATCATCTGCAAGCAAGTCTGGGTGGGAATGACCGATCTGATCTAGCTACGATGCTGCCCGACATCCTTGGGCTTCAAGGGAGGGACTTGGGCTTCGAGACTTAATGCCCTACAGAGATTCCTGCGCAAGCTGACGTATGCTTCCCGCAGTCGACAGGTCCGACATCAGCCTGGTCAGACGTCTATAGGATACAGGAAGCTCCTGACGGAGGCTTTGCGACGAGCGATATCGAACAATGGACAGAAGCTGCACATCTATCGTCCCTTGTACCGGTGATGGCCGGCCATAAACACCCTTCCCAGAAGCTCTCATCCGACCGGTGTTTTGCCAAAGGCGCACCCAACACTAGTTGACACTCAGCTGAACAAGTCTCCGCAACAATGGGTCTCCCGCTGGAGCGCGAGATATCTCGCGGCTTCACAACATGGTCCAGGAAAGAGTGCTTCTTTCTCAGGAATTGAACAGATCAACAAAGGACTCAGGAATTGCGCAGGACGCTATTTGCACTATTCCGACGCAACACAAAAACGGCGTCGACTTGCAAAGAACGAATAGCGACGAAGGATATTGATGCCACTTGCACACTCTGGCGTCCCCAGATCGAACTAAGGTTTTGTGGCCACAGATAGTGATCTTGATCCGCTCAACCTCATTACCTGACGTGGCATTCAGCGGACAATCCCGAACCTATATCGCGCAACACGGTATATCTTGTGGTTCTCGACACCGTGGCTGTGCTCAGTGGAAGATGCGATGAATATCATATCCAGGAAACGTCACTGAAGCGCGATCAGGTTCGGAGACTAACTCGTTTATAGGTTCGCTGGCGAATGCGGTGTTTTGTGCACCACTCGTCGTCGAACGAGCTCCAAGGTCCGGCCTCGACCCTCAGTGATCATTCTTCACATCGTGTGTATGGTGTGGCCATGTGAACTGGACTTCCAATTGTGTCATCACTTGTTAGCTCCGGAAGGACCAAAGACATCTGACTTCTTTGAGAGAGATTGGAAACTCCCTTCGGCCAGGTCGAGGGAGATGTGGGCATCTATAAAGATAGGGTTGGATCGAAGCATCAGTCTGACGTGCGCAAGATCAAATTCATTGTCTCATTGTTGCTCGTCCTCGTCACTTTCACCTCCGACGTACCTTTTTTCAGCAACGGCCTCTTATAGTGCCTGGCAATAAGAAGGTCTGCGCTGCCAAGAGACCTGTGGAGCACGACCGAATCGAGTGTCGAAGTACTGCAATCGACATGAATGTAGATACGACGACTGCTATCGTAGAAGCACCGATGGTGGTTAATGGTGTCTCCGACGTGAGTATATCCATCATATATGACCGCGGTCTGTCATACGGAAAGCTAAGCTTGGTGGACTAGATACTTGTCGTGCAGGGACGTATTTTGGTCTGGTCTTAGATCCTGACTTGAGATCTTGGGGTTGCTGTTTCATCTGTAAGTCTATACTCCATAACATCTGTAGCTGTCGGTGACTAAAGCAATACAGACACTTGCAAACTAGGAGACGCTGTTCTCGAATGCCCTAATTAGTTGGTCACAGCGCCTGGCTCTAGACTTTGTTACAGCCACAAATGCAGCGCAAACAGACGTACCCCGCCTCACTGCATGGCCGGACAATGGTTCTTTGCGATGCTTTGTTTCGCACGAGTTTGGTCCTCATGGCAACGAGTGTTCTTAAATAGCCTTGCGAGGAAGACGATACTGCAGAGGACGCACTTGCGCAGTAAACGATCGCAATAAACGGCGCGCAACAATTGATTTCTCACTCTGCAATAGACACTAATACAAGCATCGAATGCTAGTTTGGGGCGTACAGCCCAGGGGGTTTTGGTCTCGAGAATGGGCATGGTCTACATTAGCTTATGGTTGACCTAGGACAACCATATGCCTCTCACACTGAGCAAAGCCATCGAGCCCCAGAAGAACAGCACCAGCGAGATTCTGCAACTGCATGTATAGCTGCGCCTACATACGGGCCTCAGCGGGATCACTCGTCGACTTTACCCACCGGTCCGCATCGGTTCTGCCTCATTTTCTTTTCTTCCTGCGCATACTAATCCCGTTGGCGTTGGACAGCAACGGCTGCTTGTAGATGTAGGGATTCCTAATGATAAACAATGAATGAATCTAAAGGAAATGCACCCCATGTTACCGAGGTTGAGGAGTGGGAGACAAATCGAGGTCCGGCGAGATATTACCAGATGGTACGTGGGTGGAGCCATACTATACGTACGCAGTTAGCGCCGCTACCCCACCCAGCAACCCCTTACTGCTTAAACTAAGTAAAGGGTAATCTGACATCGTGTCTGCTACCGACTAATTCCTTCGTCTCTTCGTAAAAGTGATTAGGCGCGCGACTTGACTTGGATCATCGTCTATGGTTGGACGAATCCCGCCTCATCTGAATGGCAAACGAGCTTGTAAGCCGCATGCGCATAATCTTGCCTGCATGCCGGATACACGTACAAGGAACAGCGGGATGAGCCAGCAAGTAAGCTCAACGACTACTCAACGTGCCGACTCCGACCGCTCAACGGGATGACGCGCACCCGGCAACACACCCTCTTACGCCCGTCTCCTCTTCAGCAGGCCAGAAAGCTACCAATTCAAAGGGGAAGCATGAGTTACATACCGTCTTTAACGTCCCCGTTGTTGAAATAACAATACCTGGTAAGGCCTGGCATTATCCATCTTCGGCCATGGTATCGAAATGAAAGTTGCCTCTGGCCGAATGCACGCGGGCAAGAAAGTGTTTTGAGCCATACTTAGCGAAAAGGAGTCTGCTATGAGGCACGCCTTTAGTACAAGCATAACGTTCATCGGGCTTACCAGATTCTGGGCCGCTACCAAGAAGGAAATGTATGTAAACCAAGAAACGTTTCCAGGATTTGGACTAAGCACTACACGACAATCGCTCAATACGTGCTTCATTGAAAAATGGAAAGAAGTTAAGGTTTACTTGTCCTAGCAGTCAGCTCGGGCGTTTGTATGCCCCGCAACCAATCGAGCAAATCGATTCGCTTAAAGTACGTTTAGTATGACTTCCAAGTGACAGAAGCAGTTAGTTGTCAGCTTATGGCTGGCAACGACCCTGGTGACAAAGAAAGACGAATCCCGCCAAGCACCTTGTCCGGGCGTTCATGTGGGTCGAGCATCCTGAATGAATAAATCAACTCTAGGGTAAGGAGAAGGAACCAGTAGCAGTCGTTTCAGGCGTGGCTCGGGTACTGTCTGTTGGGCAATCTTTCACTGCTGCCCTTCAAGGGCCGTGCCACCTACATGGCTTCTCTGTATAATTCCAGACCTCCGCGCCACCCTGCCACATTGACTCGCGAGCCTGCATCTCTCCCTGTCTATTCTGTCGACTTCTTTAATAGATGGCGTCAAATGCACCTACCCCAATTGCAATAATTGGAAACGGATGCCGCTTAGCAGGGGCTATCTCCAACACCTCCAAGCTATGGGAGCTTCTACTAGACCCACCAGACCTCGTGAAGGAAGCACCTGCGGATAGATTTCGATGGGAAGGAATCCATCAAGAAGATGGCCGCCACAATGGCATCAGAACTAAACGCGCATACTGGCTAGAGGAGAACCTTCGCCTGTTCGACCCTCATTTTTTCAGTATCTCCCCATCTGAGGCAGAGACCATGGACCCGCAGCAGCGCCTCCTTCTCGAATGCGTATACGAAGCAATGGAATCCGCTGGTCTTACTCTCGAAGGTCTCCGAGGGAGTGACACGGGTGTCTTCGTGGGACAGATGTTCGACGACTACCACGAGCTTTCCGTAAAAGATCCTGTGTTCGCTGGCGGCCCGATGCTTACGACCGGCACCGTGCGAAGCATAACCGCGAATCGCGTTTCGCACGTCTTCGACTTCCGCGGTCCATCCATGTGCATCGACACGGCATGCTCTTCCAGTATGGTTGCGGTCCATCTCGCAGTCGAGTCTCTACGGCAAGAGGAGTCACGCGTCGCTTTCGCTTGCGGAGTGAACCTTATCGTGGTGCCGACGGTCTTCCAAGCCGGGTCGAGAATGCGGATGCACAGCGCTGACGGCAGGTGTAAGATGTTTGATGAGTCGGGTGACGGCTACGGACGGGGAGAGGGGATCGGTGTTCTGTGTCTGAAACGATTAGACCATGCGATTGCCGATGGGGATATTATTGAAGCGGTGATACGTCACACAGGAACCAATCATGATGGGCGATCGCGGACTCTCACTGCACCGAGTCCGGATGCGCAGGCTGAGTTGATTCGCCAGACGTATTGGAAGGCTGGGCTTGATCTTGCTGCGCGATCCTCTAGGCCTCAATATGTTGAGGCTCACGGTAAGTATGCCTATGTGTTGTAGCCAGCAGCAGGTCGAAAGGTCCTGGTATCCAGGATCAATATGATGTTCAAATATTTTGGAGTTGAAGTTTAGAGTACTAACATGTTATTAGGACCCGGCACCCGAGTAGGTGATCCAGCTGAAGCCGAAGCGATAGAAAAAGCTATCTTCCTTACTGACCAGGAGCACGCCGATGATGACATTCTCCATGTTGGGTCAATCAAGACTATCGTGGGACATACCGAAGGCACTGCAGGCATAGCAGGAGTCTTACGTGCTGCGCTTGCCTTACAACATGGAATAATACCGCCAAATCTGCATTTCACCAGCATAAATCCAAAGGTCGCAGCGCGGGCACCGCATCTACGAATTCCTACAACAGCCCAACCATGGCCGAGTTTGCCTGAAGGAGTTCCGCGCCGGGCATCTGTGAACAGCTTCGGTAAGCCATGTGCATGCGCTATACAAGATGAGTTCCGGTATTGATCAACCGTGCTAGGTTTTGGAGGTACCAATGTCCACGTTGTCATGGAGAGCTTTGATAATTCAATTTCACCACAACGCACAAAACTGGATATCATGGCAGATGATGAATCCCATGTGTTCACGCCTTTCGTCTTCTCTGGAAACTCTGAGGAAGCTCTCATAGCCACGCTGGAAGCACATCTTGCCTATCTTGGTGAAGAAGGGAAAGAGGTGTCTTTGCGAGATCTGGCATGGACTCTCCAGTACAAACGCTCGCTGTTCGATTACCGTTGCTCGATTGCTGCCAGAAGTCATGGCGAGCTCATCGACTGCCTTTTGGAAAAGATCACCACATTGAAGGCCAAACCGGGACCAGAAAATACTTTTGTACGCGGGACCAATCGCAAACCCCACATTCTGGCCGTCTTCCCGGGTCAAGGAGCCCAGTATGCTACGATGGGAAGAGAGATCATTGAATCTTCTTTATTCGCCCGGGGAGTCATTGATAAGCTTGATGAAGCTCTTGCCACACTACCTTCCGAAGACAGGCCACCGTGGAAACTAAAGGACGAGCTTTTACTCGAAGAGAATGAGTCGAGCTTACATGAAGCTGTCAACTCCCAATCGTTGACAACAGCTGTTCAGATTTTGCTAGTCAGCTTGCTAAAAGCCGCGGGAATAGAACTTGAAGCAGTGGTGGGTCACTCATCTGGCGAGATCGGTGCTGCGTTCGCCGCAGGCTTCATGAGTGCGGAAAATGCAATTCGAAATGCTTATTACCGGGGATTGCACGCTGGCCGCGCGGGTAGCAATGGCAAGCAAGGAGCGATGTCTGTAGCGTCTATTCCTCAGGACGAGGCTGATGCTCTTTGCGATCTGCCTGACTTCAAGGGTCGGATCACGGTCGCGGCTGTCAACAGCTCTTCTGGAGTCACGTTATCTGGAGATCTTGATGCTATCGAAGAGATAGAAGCCCGTTTGAGTGGTGATGGTATTGCTATTAAGCGAGTTCCTGTCAAAACGGCGTACCATTCGCACCATATGTTACCTTACGCTGCGCCTTACCAGGAATCGCTCGAAAAGACCACACATGATAGTCCGACGACGAAGAATGGCCGGACCGCCTGGTTCTCTTCAGTACATCCGGGTGTGCAGAAGACTTTCGTGAGCTTACAGTACTGGTCAGAAAACATGGTTCGGCCTGTGCTATTCCAAGACGCTATATCCGCTGCAGTCAAAGATATAGGTGTGCCAGACTTAGTATTGGAGGTTGGTCCACAGCCTGTGCTCAAGCAAGTTATTCGAAAAATCATCGCCGAGATCGACAACACAAGCTCCGTGCACATTTGCCTGCTCAAACGCGGTTCGGACGCCGTGACCTCCTTCTCAGGAGCGCTGGGCCTCATATGGAGTAACTTTGGACGCGAAGCAGTCAACATGGCAAGCATAGACCGAGTGCTCTCTAGTGGTAAACCGCCAAAGCCAGTGAAGAACCTACCAACATACCGCTGGCAATATGACAAAGAGTACTGGTGGCAGAGTCGGTTGATGCGCAAGGAGCTCCAGTCTACAACTCCACCGGCTGAGTTGTTGGGATCAGAAGTCTATCTTAGCGCAAGCCACGAAGCGAAATGGCGGCAATTTCTTGACCCAAAGCAGAGTCCGTGGTTGTTGGAGCACAAGATTGATGGAAAATTCGTGCTCCCTGCCTCCGCTTATGTTACGATGCTTGTCGTTGCGATACAAACCAGATATACAGATCGCAACATCTTGTCGATTGACCTCAAAGACCTCCGCCTCCAGCAACCAATCGCCTTTGCCAGCGAGTATACCAAGACTGAGGTGGTTTTGACGCTACACGACCTGGATGAGACCTCACAGTGCATCAAAGGCTCATTTACAATCGACTCCTGCGCGGATCAAGCACATGGAGACTTAATAACAGCATCCCGAGGCGGCATTTGCATTATATTTGGTGAAGACGAAGACCGGTCATATCCTGAAGTCGTTAGTCAACCACAAGAACTGGTTGATGTGATGCCGGACACGTTCTACCGCCATACGACGTCACAAGGCTTGCACTACCAGGGGTCGTTCCGTAACATCGTCTCGGCGCAACGAAAGATGGGCTTTGCAATCGGCCAGATAACGCTGACGCCTAGCGAGCTTATCCTCCACCCTGCAGTGCTGGATGGTCTGTTTCAGGGCGCGAACATCGCTGGCAATTTCCCTGGAGATTCTGCGCTGCCAGACGTTGTAGTGCCTTCACTGATTCGAAGGATTACTTTGTTCCCTACACGGTGCAAAGAGATCACTGATCGTGCCGGGACAGTAAAGTTTCAAGCCATTTCCAATGCAGACAAGATTTCGAGTGGACTATTACATTCCGGTGACACGGGTGTAGCGGTGCAATTCGATGGGCTTGTGTTGTCCCCTTATCGTTTAACAACCTCCGATGAGGATGTCAAGATGTACTCGGAGGTTGTCTGGGAACCAGTATATCGCCCATGGAAGGAGCATGCTCACAATAATCTGCTTGATTCCGCTGAAACACACGCAAGTAGTGACACTTCATCGACACACAGTCTCTTCTCAGCAGGGGATGGGAGTGTCTCGCCGGCGAGGTCATCTTCGCCATCCCAAAAGAGCAGAGAAACCCTTATGATCTTGGGCACTGCTCTCCATATCGCTAAGGAGCTCGAGGAACTACTAGCGACTGCTTTCCAACGCGTTGTGTGTATCTCGTCGCTCGAGGACATCAACAAGGATGTAGATGTCCCATACGTGGTTCTATCCATTGTGGAGCTCGAGGAACCTATCTTCATGAATATGACGCGGAAGAAATGGCAGGCTATTCAACGGCTATTCAGCGATGCAACAGATGTGCTATGGGTGACAAGCGGAACCATGTCTCCGAAGAGCATCGAAGCAGTGTATGCAAACATGACTGTTGGTCTCGCTAGGTCTATTAGGCACGAGTTGCTACACCTCAGAGTGCAGATTCTCGACATTGATGAACCTAAGTCTGTTACAGCACAATTCATTGCTGATGCAATGGCTCACTGGCACGACTCTGATGCATCCGCGACGATCGGTCCCCACGCTGAGCTCTCCTATAAAGGAGGCGCTGTTTATGCTCCGGTCGTCCATCGTCTGGGCACTCTGAACGATCGTTACAACTCCCAGCACCGGAAGATCACGCGCAAGGTGGATCCGAGGAGAGAGGTCGTTGAGCTGGTCCAGACGAAGTCGCAGTCATACTCGTTCCAGGTTCTCCCACAGATTGGACATCTAACCGACCAGGGGAGCCACACGCCTGTCGAGATTCTGCATTGCACGCAACTCGCGTTCAAGATCAAAGGCTTGGGATATCTCTACCTTGGCATCGGTCGTGCCACTGAGGGGCAGTTCTACTTGGTGCTCCTAGAAAAGATTTGTACCTTGGCGAGAGTTCGCAGTGACAGAACATTTCCTTGCGGGCTGTCATCCCCACCCGATTCAACATTTCTCCAAGGTATTGTTGCGGAATTCGTGGCTCGGACAGTTATTCGCTTCAGCAGTGCTCACAACAGCATGGTTTTGATATGCTCCGATCCTATCTGGGTGTTCCGCATCAAAAGCCTGGCAAGGGAATTCAGTAGAAGCGTTGTCTTTGTCACTGGTATGCACAAATCCGGCTGCGAGGGAGCGACGTACATATCGAAGCACTCCCTGGACGTAGCTGTCTGTGAGATTATCCCCACGGAAACTTCGGTCGTCGTCAATCTTTCCAATCGACCAGAAGACACTGAGCTATTTTCTAGGGCCCGAGAAATACTCAAGGATCGTTCAATCACGTTCAAAGACAAGAATATCATCTTTCAGAAGCGCGCGCTACTGAAGCATGGGGAATCTATCAAGAAAGAAGTTTTGACATGGCTTACAGAAATTTCCAAGGATGCTTCCAGCTCTGGTATTCCCGTAGATCTTTTGTTCGAGGGAGATTCTGCACTCCAGCCACGCGATATGCTGTCTAATCTGGACCGCTCAGCGTCAGCCATCGCAAATTGGAGTCAATCCACCGTTCAGGTACCAATTCGAACGGCTACTGAGGCTGTACGGTTCAAGGCAAGCAATACTTATCTTATAGTTGGAACTAGCGAGATTGCTCGGTCGATCTGCGAGTGGATGGCGAGTTGCGAAGCGAAGTACTTTGTCATGGTCAGCCGAAACACCGATGTTGTAGCCCCATGGGCCCAGATCATGCACACAAAAGGGATCGTCGTCCGACTCCATTCTGCGGACATAACCAACGAAGCCTCAATAAATCACGTCATAGCTTCTATCAAGACCCCCGATGTGGACAATGGGTTTGCGCTTCCGCCGATAGGGGGTCTCATCGATCTGGCCACTATATTCCGCGACGGCGCTTTTACAAACATATCCTACAACGCCTTTAGAGCAGTCGCAGACGTAAAGGCCAAAGGAAGCCTCCTCCTCCACAATTGCTTTTCCAACTTGCCACTCGACTTCTTCATCCTGACATCCAGCCTCTCGTACATCACAGGAAATCCCGGGCAGGCGAACTACAACGCCGGCAATGCCTTCATGGCCTCGCTCGCACGGTACCGTCGAAGCATAGGCCTCCCTGCCTCGGTCGTGCATCTAGGTACCGTAGCTGGGATCGGACATATGGCAAAGCAGGGTTCTGCCGGGCCAGGAGGACTGCTCAATGAAGACGTGAGGGCTGGCGCGTATCCGATCTCGGAGAGGGACTTACATCAGATCTTTGCGGAAGCGGTGCTCGCGAGTCCGGCGGATTCTAGGATGGACGCAGAAATCATAACAGGCTTGAAGGATATTGACCGAAGCTTCGGTAATCGACTTCACTACGTGAAAGAGCCTATGTTTAGGAATGTTATTAGAGACAGCTCTCGTAATACTGGGCTGACGTCTTCGGTTGGATTGAGCGCGAAGCTTTCTCTGCGCCAGCAACTTGCTGCCGCTATTGGAACCAAGACGGACGCAGTCAAGATTGAAGAAGCTCTTTTGGACATTGTGCGTCCAGCCTTCATCGAGAAGTTGAAGGCCTTGCTGCAGGTGGAATATGTTGATGACGCGAAGAGTGTAATTGATCTGGGCATTGATAGTCTCGCCGTTGCTGAAGTGGAAAGCTGGGTGAAGAAGGAGCTGAGGGTGAAGATACAGCGAAGCGTCTTCTTTGGAGGCAGTGTTGGGGATGTTGTTGGGACTGTGGTGAAGTCGTTGGACAAGGAGTGGGTTCTGGACAGATAGGGGTAATCCAAAGTTACGGCCGTAGAGTTGGATAGCAGTATACGTCAAATTGAGCCAGATAATTCACTGTTCCATCATTTATGGTCGATCCTTCCCTGAAAGATGCTAGCCTGGAGCTAGACGCTAGCGCGGTCACACCTAAGTTGGACCGCACTGGGTCACTCTTGTTTCCTCTTCATGTCACTTTTCAATTCATTTCTTTCCTTCAAACAGAGCTTGTAGTTGGCACCAAACACAATGGGCTCGAACAGACGTACGTCGGCTGTTTCGCCACCTTCGAATCATGCCCTGCTTGTGTATCTCTCATTTCAATCAAGCCGTGTAAGTCGATGCTCTCGGGTCTATAATATAACTCAATTTTTGTGCGCACAGTTACTTGGGCAGCTCATTTCTCTATTGGGATTGTCCGTGTGGATTTGCTCACGGCGCACCTCAGGCGCCCTTCGAGGCCATGCACGGGCTCGCTTCCGCCGTCACCTCGAGACCCTTCTCCGTTTGTCGAATGAGAGTGAGAGTTAAGGCGCCTAGCGATCAGGTCCGGTGGCAGTGACGGTGACGGAGAAAGTCTGTTGGCCACGTCGTTGCCTTACTCGCCTTCATCTTCTGTACTATATACCGAGCGACGCGTCGTACGTGTGTGTTAAACCGAGCCACTCCAACCCCAGGCATGGCTTATCACAAGCTGTTCAAAGAGAGTGCCATCAGATCCTCGTTGGCCACTGCCACATCTACGACATCAAAGTCAACTGGCTGCAATCCACCGAGCACGGAGCCCGAATGCACCCAAGCAGAGCTCGAAGCTGCTGCCGCCCTTTTGTTTCTCGCCAAATTCCCAGTCCATTGGGAGCGAGAGACCCAGCAGGCTATTTCAGCGTCCACCTCGCCCCCGCAACCCTCGATCGAAGAGGGACCACCACAGAAGCGAGTTCGTGTAAGTAATCTCTTGTTATGATGGCCAATCTTGCTCCAGTTGCCCGGGCTCTTGTATCGCATGATCTCAGTCAGGCTGTAGATCATCTCGTCGGTGGTGAATCGAGCGTCGGGCACGATATCTAGTACGATAGACGCAAAGCGAGAACCAGTGACGCGATTCTAGTGATTATGACTAATGTTCAGAAGTTCCAAGCAGATATGTCCCCGAGTGACGAGCACATCCTGACCTCTCCCCTCACAAGGGCGTCAAGTATCGAGACAGCTGAATCCCCACCCGAACATATAGACAGCGGAATTGCTAGGGATAGTCTGATTATAGTCGGTACGGAGGTGCACTGCCAGCAGTCTCCAATCATGCCATCGGGTGCCGGCGCTGGTGACCAGGTTCAGTCTCGGACGAGGACTTTCGAAATGGATCACACCTATGCGACCGCATTAGCGAAGCACTGCCGTCAGCCGTTGCGCCGCCTCTTCAAATCTGACAAAGCGTCTGGTCCTGTGTTGTTGAAGCATGCCGCCCGGGCAACCAAATCCGGAAGGCACGCCAGTCACCTCGCTGGTCCCGTCCCAAACACGTCCGTCGCAAACAGAAGCACCAACGCGAACACGAACAGAAACACGAACACGAGCCCAAATTCGCAGCTCCAACACCGCACAATGGATGGTTTCTGGCCAGGATCTGATAGCGAGAATGGCTTCATGTCATTCGTGCAGCCAGACCAGCGTACAGTCGGTCAGTAAAATCTCTGCAGCCTGGGCGTCATGCGCGCGGTAGGGAGTCCTAGAATAGTCAGGCTGATAGTACCAGATCCTATCGATGTTATGTCTCCGCAGAGCAGGTTCTCAGACCAAGCCTCAATCAACAGAGCGATGTTCGTCGCTATCGAAAAGATGCACGGGGACCTTGTTCGGACTTCTGCTTCCAACCAAGTGCTCTATGAGCACGTGGGAATTTTGAGAGGTCGCGTAGACTCTCTCGAGAAAGAGAATACACAGCTCAGGGCTCTCGTTGACAATCTTCGCGCGGCGAAACGACCGGTACCTAAATTAAGCCTAGCTATAGACAACTTGGATATCAACGAGAAACTCCGCTTGGTCACACCTTCCACAGTAGGTAGATGGATCCCGCCACAAGAATTACACCGCTAATTCCATATAGGGCACCCTATCAGGCACCACCCTCGCTTTCCCAAGCAGGCCTACCACAGGCACCGGCGTCGCTTTTCCCAAGGACGAGGCATTGTCTAGCGCTGCGTCATCCTTCGCAGAGAATACTGCAAGCTCTTCTGATGCTGGTCCGTCAGTTCCCCGCACTCCAGCCAAAGTTCCTCCAACTCCTGTTACCCCGGGAAGCCGCACGGTCCTCTATAAAAAGGACAAACACGATCTAACCGCCAAGTTGCCCCTGGCCAACCTGAAGCTGCCCCTAGTTCCGCTCACCGATGTGGAATTGATTGTGTTCTTCTACAACTCTTCATCGCGACCGATCGTTGCCGTCCGCCTCTACGCTCGAGGCGGCCCGAATAACATTGCACAAATCATCAACGAGCACCGCGTAGTCAACCCGGATGGTTACAAGCGCAACACATGCAGCGTTCACTGTAACAAGGCCGTCAAGACTTTCATCCGCGACAATGGAGAAGACCGAAAGAAGCAGATGTCTGCCTTCTTCGAAGCGGCTGGCGACCTAGAGGCAACGAATGCAATTCGCCACACGGAGAGCGAGTCAGACATCACATGCGATTTTCCAATGCTTGGTCTTTTCAAGGACTTGATAAAGCTCCCCTCTGGCGCCCAAGCTGGCATATTCACCGAATGCGCTCGGTGGTGCCGTGATCACCACGTGGACGCTATGGTATCTCAGGCTCATCTCATTGCGGAAGCGTTACAAAATGGCACTGATCCCCATGAGAATCTCAATTCTCCCGCGCGATGCGCTCAAACAGATACCGCCATGCCTGACGCGGCCGACGGAGACAGGAACGCTGGCGATGTGGCGGGTGTCGTGAACAAAGACAAGACACCCGCAGCTCCCGAGGTGAGCGCCACTCTGGTGCGGGATGAAAGTTCCAACTTAACAATTTTGAGCGGAGATGAGGCCCTTGCTCCATCCACAACATCCGGAAAGTCAGTCAAGGGATTCACTGTCAAAACCGAGGACGCGGGCCCAGAGTAGCAGCTGTTTGGATACTTAGATTGCTTTGATCGACAAGCACCTCCTGACGAAGTTTTCGCGTACATTTCATGAAGGATTCTCTCTTGGGCGGCGTTGTGTAATGAACAGGATAATGTTTTGCAGGGGTGTTGTTAAACACTGCATATATTTCGAAGAGCAAAAGTTTCAACGGTTCGAGGAATTTGAAGTCTTCTTGCATTCTGCTGGTGTCCATGTGGTCAGCTCTTCTCACCTTCTGCGCGTATCTTAGCACTTCTTCTGCACGAACAGTGAATCTCCTTTTCACTTCTCCCCAGGTCAATATGAGCACCCTCTATGGCTCTCTTAAGTGTATCGTACGCCCTCACTGTGTGCGTTCAACCCCAGTTAACTGCCTGAGCTTGCATTTCCAGCCCCAGCGGAAACCATAGACACCTGTAGGACTTCTGTCTTAGCATTCACGATGAAGCACCAACCGGAACCTTCTGCTCACGAGCAGCTCACATCTTCCGCATCGGCGTCTCAGTATCCCGCTAAGAATTACGAGTTCGATCCTGTTACCTCCGATGCTCGTCTAGATACGATCCTTGATGATACACCCTTGCTCCCGCCTACAAGCGACACGCATCAGTCCCTAGAGGAAGCTACAGACGAATTCTTCCGTGTAAATCAGGGTTTCCGCCAGCTCTGCGGTGGCGATGGCTTCTCCAGCATCGGTGAAAATCGCAATACGGAGGTTACCTTGATGAGTAGCCAGGACGGTGGCGTCGAGGTGCCACATGATGAGATCGAGACGCAGGAGACGGTGAAAGCGCTGTGGGACACTTGGGGGCAGGTACAGCTGCAGGAGGGCAAGAACCTTCCCGTGGCTCAGAAGCAGACTGAGGAGCCGACCTATGAGCCTTCTCGGGAGAGTATTACGTCTTTGGATGAACAGAAGCTCTCAGAGACGCAGAAAACCGAGGCTGAGCCGTCCAGCGGGTGGAACCCTTATTCCGATGAGTACGTTGATCATTACTTCGTGCAGAGCTCCATGGCCAAGAAGCGCATGAACGATGAGCTGAATCGTGGGGGCGCGGCGAAGAAGCGTCACTCTCAATCTGCGAATGCCTTGTTGCTTAGTCCGCCGCCGAGCTCCCCGAAGCTCCCGGTCGTGCAAGCAGATGCTGGCGATCGAAAGGCGTTTTATCTAGCGGCACCTCCTCTGGGTCAGGCCCGCTATGATACAGTGGACGAAAAGCTCCACGCAGAGCTGTCGCGATATTTGCCTCCAACGACGGACCAGAATAGTGTGCAGATGGGTCCACGGTACAATGCGGCTTCATCGTTGTATCAGAATCTGTATGCTCCGCCCCCGTTGCATTACAACGCCTACGCTCCACGACCGTCACCGTACTCTCTCCAGCCAGCGCTTTCATACTCTGGCTACGGACAAGCTACATCCTCCCCCGCATACGCTCAACCTCCGCTAGCTGACTGCACTCCAGTCCCTGCATACCCTGGCTACGTTCCAGCTTCGCTCACTGATCCAGCAGCCGTGCATTACACTCCACAAGCCTTACTACCTACGATTCCTACAGCTCCCAAGGCAAAGTCACCTGCCCAAAAGAAGACGCGCGCTCCAGCCCAGAAGGCGAAGACCGTCCCTGGCTCCGATATTACAGTTTTGCTCCACCACATCACGCGTGGCATCCAAAATAAAACCACTGAGGTGCTGTACCAAGCTGCTCTGGACATCAATCAATTCATCCACGAGTGGCATGGCGAACGCGACCGTCTGGAGCTCATCATGGAGAAGCGTTTGGCGGATTACGATGATACGCAACCCGATAGTCCTGGCAACCAGAAGTATAGCCCGAAAGAGCGCGAGTTGCGGAAGACGTTGATGTCCAAGATCCGTGCGTTCGAGAAGAAGTTCGACACCGTGAATGCAGAGCTGCAGAAGCGTGGTGTCCTTGTTCCAATTTGAGGAGGCCGAGGGAATTGGTGTGCAAAATAGTGGATGTTGACGACAGGGCGGATTGGTGAGCAATCACTAGGTGAAATGGGTATCATGCATGGCGTTTATGAGTACCTACGGTAGCTGTTTCGGTCGTTTGCCTATAGGGCTGGAACGTCAAATGTTTGCTTTTTTGAGAGTAAAGTTTTGCCCTGTAGCGCCAACATGGGCGTATAATGGAGTTATTACGAGTTCATGCAATCCATATGGGCGTATGTTGATGGCATTACGAGTACACGGATCGTATATCAAGAGTCGGCCGCAAAGCACCTGCGTGCAGTGAGACCACTTGCTTGTCATTCCAAATTGTTGTGACTACCCCTCCTTTGATAATAGTGATACACAACGCAAGAGTCTTAGAATCTTGTCCTTTCGGTCCTGGAAGAATCATTCCTGGTTTAGACCGGGCAACGCGTCTCGGAAGCCTTCCGTTTTATGCGATTACATTGTTGTCTCCATGCCCAGCGCAGTATATTCTCAATGCAAGAGTATATGGCATAATTTCTATCGCACTTGCTGGTTGAAGCTGTCTTGCAGGGGCCACCGTTGCGCGGTTCTATTCACTTTCACTCGCACGGGGCAAATTTGATTTCTGTGGCCCACTCCAACCAGCATCATTTACTCCCTGCCCGCGCCGTTATTGAACGGCGTCACCTTCCATCTTCGCACCGATATTACTACGCCCAGTTGGTGTATCATTGAACCCGGGTCGATACAGGGTACGGAACGCCTCCCACTTCTATAAACCTTCGCTGACTGGCCGTGGACAAGCTACACCCTGTTATACCTTTTGCCAGGCTCGCCAACCCGAGACTCAACATGGCTGACGCTATGCGAGCCGCACTACAGTCATCGTCAGCAATGGCCGAAGCGACGCAAGAACGCGACATGCGTGCCTCGTACGATGCCATCAACGCACGACTCGACAATGATTTGGTCGCTAAAGGACACTCTATCAACAACTTACCGCCTTTAATACGCCTTTTCGAAGGGCAAAACAATGTCGGACCATTTGCAGTCATGGTCGACTTTGCCTGCACACCTAGGCAGCGTCTAGTGAATTGGAGAAACTGCAGAGAACACAAGAACAAACTGACGACGATGGACCTGTCTGATCCGGAAGCGGTACTCAGAAAGATAGAGGTTGAAGCATGTGGTATACCCCAAGTAGGTGGGAACAATACTTCGACCATGGCTGGGAGCGCCGTCCCAACGGGTTTTGGGCCGCAACACCCAAGGCAGACAGCGAGCGCTAATCTCGTTCACCCAGCCTTTGCCCACGATAGGCCAACAACGCCGCAGTTACCCTGTACGCTGCTCTCACCTTACTCAACACCGACTCAGCAGCCTACAAAAATTGCAAATGCACCGTCGAGCAGCCCAACACAACCGTGGACGCGAAGCGGCTCACCTTACGCGAAGAATGCTGAAGCTAAGAATGTCTCAAAGACGCCGACTCCTACCTCATCATCTTTCGAACCCGGTTCCGCGCAAGAACACCTTCAAGAGAGTCGGGTGTACACGATGGAGGGACACATGCCGCACCTGTCCACAAACATGTACCGACTTCCCAACAATAGCGCTACATACAGCAGCCCATACAACAATCAGAACATAGCTTCTCATGCTGAGAAAGGCTACGGACAAGCACCCTTACTGGAAAGCGCCACTGTTCGCAGCCGTTTGTACAACGCTCCAGTCGCTGTGAGGTCAAACCGTGGGGCCACACACCAGCAGCAGACGCCATATGCAAGTTTCAAGTCCTTTCCTGGAGCCGGAAACAATCAGTTCGAAAGTTCTCAATCAGGGCAATCGATGCAGCAAAACGGCTGCGCACCGTTCGGCAATAGTTCGAACCCACGACCGACCTACCAGCCTGGAATACCAGCGCATTCTCAGCAACATAATGCATACATGTCTGTCTACAATACTTCTAGCTCAGGTCTAGCCTATCAGTCTGGAGCCCAGGCTCAGCTCCAGCAGCGGAACGGATACACATCTGTTGGGGAAGGAGCAATCTCAAGGCCAGCCAATCGACCCAGCACCCAGCCGCAGCCTCAGCAGCGGAACGCAAAACCTGTCATGGATCCTTTGGCAGAGTTTCGGGCCGCAGTCAACTGTCGGCAAACCCCAGGGCTTCACATGCCCGAGAGCGCTGACTGCCGGGAACAGGTGAGGCAACATATGCCCGAAAAGAACAACACCCAGCCACCTGCGAGGATCTCTATAGAAGTCCCACATAGAGTGCAGCCGGGCCAACACGGCATCCTGATTCCTTCGGGCTATCGACCTGCCGCTTCCATCAAGCATCACCATCACAGTGGGTTGAGCGACTCCGCTATCGTGCAAACAACGATAGAACAGCCGCCACAGAAGAAGCATAAGACCACTGTGCCGAGCTATGCGCGTGCCACCCATCCCAACTCCTACCCAGGGGCTGCAACACCAATTCCACAACCTCGTGCCAGGACAAAGGAAGAAATGGAACACGAACAACAACTCGCAGCCTCGAAGAAGCACAAAGCTGAAAAAGAAGAGCAAGAGTGTAAAGAGGCAGAACGAAAGAAGAAGCTTAATGCGGAGCTCACTGCTGAACTGAGGACGGGTGACGAAGTCCTCACCCATCGCTACCGAGAATACTTAGAGGTCAACCCGCTGCCCAAGGGCGAACGCCCGAATGGCTATTATCTCAGCTTTCTGGCCAATCAGATCGTTGATAAAAGCGACCAGACCGAAGGGGCGATGGCGGTGCGATACGCAAAGGAGAAATATTGGAATCAGTGGAAAATCAGTGACAAGCTGACGGTCATCGAGCTGCTGCGGGGCAAACCAAGGAAACAAGGTCACGGCATGTTCGCAGAGATGAAGACTGGGGGATATCTAATCACTGCGGCCGATATCCAGGCTATCAGGCAGACAGCTCCATTGTATGCGGCACCAGAGGTCGTGCTGCCCGAGGTCGAGATCGAGGAATAAGACGCCCGTCAGCTCCTTAGTCTTCTTGAGGAATTCTTAGATCGAGATGGATACGCGCATAGTAATCTGTTTATTATGCACGCACGTACACGTGTGGTAGGTAGCAAACAGGGCAGCGGGTGTTCTCCACGCCAAGCCCAGAGAACGTTGAATCGAACTTGAATGTACAACGTAGAGGAAGCACGGTGTTGATTTGTGACAACTGTGGAATCAGATAGTCAACTGAAGTGATGTGATGTGATCCATGGTTGTGATGATGTAAAATTAGCGTCAGGAGAAATCCTCCGAGCGCCGGCGCGTTGAAACTAGCGTCACGATTGTCCCAGGTTCCAACCACCTCGAGTCTCTCTACCCTCGGTATGATGGCATCCCGGCCGGCAAGCTCCCCTACATATGCATCGCAGTTCTTCATCGGTCCGGATACGAACATCAAGCGCAGTTTTTGTGCAGCGCGTTACGCCCTTGCTTTTGGCCGACGCGTCCCATAGTTGACCTGTCAACGGTATATGCGCGCTCAGCGGTTTGTGGAAGACTTCCCTCACGAAGCGATCAGTGCAATTACGACTAATCCTTCGCGCCCTCTTTCATTTCACTATGTGTTCGCGCGGCGCACGTATCTGCAATATATCATGCGTGGCGTTTTGTTTTGTGAGGGTTCCTAGCTCGCATGTGTTGTTTCACACACGTCGCATCACATTTAGCACGCGCTGCTACGCCGCAAGAAACTCATATCGACCAGGCACCCTATAGATCGTAGAGCAGGGTGCATGTCTGAGAAGTCGCCTCTTGAGGCTCTGCTCGGTGGCTGATTCGCTAACATATAGATGTTCCAAGCGCAATTCATCGCTTGGCGTTTCCCTAGCCGATGATTCGCTCTATTGTCTCCTCCTTCGTAGCAAGCAATGCCAACCGAAGCGCCCCTACCATGCCTGCAAAGATCACTCAGCGGCCTCAAGGTCCGCTCCCGTTTTGTTCCCAAGCCCAATGAGAGCCTGTGATCCGATTGTAGGGATACGACACGTCCGTCCTGCCCCAGGAAAACGCGATACCTCACTTGTTTCACAAACACCTGCTCCGGCGTCAAGTGGTGGCATAGGGCCATGACTATATGACTGTCCATGCGTCCATTGTGTTCTCGAAGGCGCTGTCCGTGGCGGGCCGCGATTGTGGACCTTTCCATGAATTTGTTTAACAAACCTTCAGCATGACCTTTTCTTCTTCTAAGGCGGGCTGGCACCTGCCATTTGCTTTTCTGACGGCTGCTTTTCTTCTATACAGTTTACTTGGGCTCGGGTTTACGCAGTGGTTGGCGAGTAGCCAGGCGCGACCGGCGCATGCACTCGATAACTTCCTCTCGCCGGAAACGATCGATGCGTTATACGATGATGCACGCTTGCACGATGCGATACTGGAATTGACGGAAACGGTTGCGAAGGCTTCTTTGAGCTATGGCGATAGCTTGGAAAGTGGCGGACTGAAAGACTTTGGAAAGAGCCTGTCGGCCGAGGTCGCGCGGATAAGGGCCGCAGAGAAGCCAAGTCGAAACAAGAGACAGCTTTTTGGAGGCGGAAAAGACGGTGGGGGCCTACTCTCAGGCTTGGCTAGCTTATTTGGAGGAGGCAATGGAAACGACGGGAATGCGACCGGCGGGGGCTTGCTCTCAGGCTTGTCCAGCTTGCTTGGAGGAAGCGGAAATGCAACTAGCCTTGGTGATCTCTTCAAAGAGGGACTTTCAGGAATCACGGACGGGATCGTTGGTGGCTTAGCAACACCTGCTTACTTCCTGGGAATCGGTATTGGGTCAGTTGAGTATCCAGTGTTTGAACACATTGTATTGACTTTCTGCAGGATGGGCACGGAGAACGGTCTCAACCTCACTACACCGGACGAATCGAAGCAAATCGCAACCAAGGTAGCGGCCATGAGCGGAGAGGAAGCTACCGGGTTCAACCTCGTCGCTCAGAATCTCGGTTCCGGACTCAGCGGCCAGCTTGCACCCTCTCTGAGCAGTCTCGGTGGTGGAGATCTGGACGTCGGAATGCTGGCCTTTTCTCTAGCTCAGGGTATCGGTCAGGGGACTGCAAGCGGTCTCAATCTTACTCAGCAGCAGTTTCCGCCCACGAACGGCAGCGACATTATGACCATCGTCAAGAACTTTGGCCTGGGCGCCACTGGGCCAATCGCAAGCAGCATAGATGTTCAAGGACTGCTCAGTCAAAGTGGTGGTACCAGCGATATTATGGCTCAACTGCCGCAAATAGCAGCGGCTGCAGGAACAGGACTAGGACAAGGAGCAAGCGCAGGACTGGGTCTGAGCAAAAGCGCTGCTAATGGGACTATCGCCAAACGACAAGCTGCGATCGACCCAGCCCAGATGGATGTTCCCGGCATAGTAGGGAAATTTACCGAAGGGCTCAGCCAAACATTTTTGCAGTCCTCGAACCTCAGCATGCTCATGCCCGGCGGTGGAGGCGGGTTCAGCATCGACGGTTCCACCCTCGTGTCGCTAGCTTCCGGAGCTGGCAAAGGCATCGGCGAGGGAATCGCTTTGGGACTGGGTGGAACTCCTAGAAACAGCAGCACGACGCTGGCTTCGCGGGCCGCCGATGGCGGTGATCTACCTGTAGAGCAGACCGCGGAGCAGTTCACGAAGAATCTAATGGCAAGTCTGCTGCAGAATGGCGGCATCAAGGCCATCGGAGACACTGTTACGTCTAACGCTGGAGGTCTCACGAGCCAATTGAATGTTGCTCAAGCCGCAGAAGGGGCTGCAAGAGGCTTAGTGGAAGGCAGTGTGAGCGCAATGTCGGCAGCTGGTGGCATTCAGAAGGTTCTCAAAGGCGATTTCCCACCGGAGCTCGCTACAAACCTTCCATCGCTTCCCCAGAGTCAATTCAACGATTCATTGAATGGCTCTGTCGTGGCGTTCTCACGTGGTTTGTCCGGTGAGGGAGTCCTCCTTATCTCTCAATTGCTCAATGGGAAAACGAACAGCTCTGGAGCACCGCCAGCGAAGCGAGATATTGATGTTAGCGCAGTAGGTGAGCTTATCGTCTCTTCCAGATAGTGTCGTGCTAATAGCCCCAGTACCTGATCGACATTTGAGTCGGCGAGCTGACGCCGTGACTCTAGCTGTCGACGGCCAGACGTTGGAGGGCATCGCTCAGACCGGAGTGGACGCCATCACATGTTCCGGCTTTGGTGGACTCGCCGCTCTTGCATTGGGCGTTACCCAAGGCCCAGCTCTGAAGGGCAAAATGAGCATCTCCCCGTCACTGGACAACTCCACTCTGGCCGCGCTTCCCAAAGGCCCTCTCACAGTGATGAATCAAGGCAACAAGTTCACCATCGACCTTGCTGACCAAATGGTGACAATCAACGGGATGGCATTCAAACCTTTTGCGATCATTACCGGGCTGCACAGTAAGGCACTGAACTATTGCCTGGCGTGATATGCTGACTGGAGTAGTCTTCTTCTCGACAGTGGCGTTCTTCTTCGCTCTACCTACCTATCTTGCGTTGGGAGCAATCTGGCGCTTCTCGGACATGATCGGCCATCCCGTCAATCCTACCAAGATGAAGAAGTGGCGCATGATCGCGTTAATACTCTTCGCCCTTTTCGCGTTTATAGGCATCACTCTCGGGATTGTGGGCAGAGGATCGGCCGCGCATTTCCAGACTGCGCACAGTGTATGTCTTCTACCTACCTGCCGGTTGCATCCACTAATGGTCATCAGATCTTCGGCCTCCTCGCGCTCATCTTCATCGTCCCCGCCGTCGCCCTCAGTTTTATGCGCCTCCGCACAAATATGCCCATACCGCCACCTTCAGCGTTCCTCTTCAAGAACCAACTCGCCGCCATCAAAGGCGCCCACAAGATCCACATCATCGCCAACATGCTCATTCAACAGGTCATGGCCTTCGGCATGATCTCCTGGATCCAGGGCTTCTCCGACCTGCGCGCCATCTCCCTCTGCATCGTCGACGCTATCCTCACAGCCCCCATGCTCGTCGGCATAATGAACCTCGTTCTCTTCACGCAGATCGGCGCCACCGGCCTCTTGATCACGCGATTCATTCTTGAGCGACGCATAGCCTTGAGCGGTGGCGGCAACGTCTACGTTAACGAGAAACCCCCAAAGCGCAGCGATACGATGCAGACCTTTGGCTTCGACTCCGCCCCTCCGTCCAATCTTGCCCGCCCACCCCTCGTAGAGCGTCGCACAGCAGACCTCCTCGGCAAAGAAGACGTAGGCATTGGCCGGCCGTTCGAGACGCGGAGACTCGGCTCCTCTCGCGACCTGGACGTGCATCCCGGCGACCGCCTCCCTTCCCCTAACCCCTTCGCTGATCCCGGCCAGCAGCAGCAGCAGCGTGGCTCAGACGGCGAGCGGCGATCGCTATTCCCGCCGTTCAGACCGAGCCAGACCGCATCCAACAAGGGCCACAGACCCTCGTCCGAGTTACTCGGGAGTAGGTTCATCAACTACGCGCCGCCTGAGGCGGAGGAGGAGAATCTGACGGGCGGGTCGCCGGGGCCGACGCTTAAGCGGTTTGAGAGTTTTAGTCGGCCGTTGAATACAGCGCGGAATACAGCGCGATAGGAGATGCTGGCTAGCGGGAAAGAGTAGGGACGGGAAGCAATTGATAACCTACATTCTTCATGTTCAAGTTTAGATAGTATCGCTTCAATAATCTTTTTTGTCTGGTACTGCATTGCACCCACACTTAACTTTCTCTACCCGAGAGACGTCGGGTGGCATGGCAGCGATGTCACTTGCGTAGAGTCCAGGGCTTGAACGCTGGGCGATTCTTTTAAATCGTAGGTTGAGGATTTCACATTGTACCTTGCGAATGCTACTTCTAAGTCCAGACTCACAGGCCCCTCATCAGCTCATCAATAGTAATAGGCTTCCTCACCGCATTAGAAAAACCCTCATGGAAGCTCACCCATATCCTCCCCTCGTCATGATTCTTCACCAGCGTCTTCTCTCTCCTTACCCCCTGTCCCATCGGAACATCTTTAATAATTCTCCCAAAGAAGTCCCGCTTCAGAGCCCTCTGATTCTCCTCCGACGCCTTCACTGCATCAACCTCCTCCTTCGCGGCATCGACAGTGTCATCAGTGTCAAGATGTCCGCCTCTCCGCTTCGCGGCCTCAGCATCCATCCGCACGCTCTCCTTCTTCCATTCTGTTTCCAATACGCTGCGGACTGCATAGCGTACCTTTTCGTCTTTCTTGCCAGCTAGCGTTTCAAAAGCGGCGAGGGAGTCGAGCGGAGGCTCCATGCGGAAGACCCAGCCGCCGGTCCGGTTCGCCGCGTCTTCGAGTTCAACCCTGCTCCTCTCAAACCGGACGCCTGTCGCGGCCATGGCTTCCACAGCTTTCTTGATGAGCACCTTTTCGGATGCTTTCCGGACGGAGGCAGTGGCCACAGATTTCGAGCCAGTGGCACCGGTATTCACGATCACGGGTTTGACATCTGGCGACAGCATTCTAAGCACGTACGGTATGAGCTCGAGCGCCATTTCTTCCGGACTCCGGAACTGCCGCGTTAGTGGGAGACTCAGTGTGCTTTGCAGTGCCATCAACTGTGCCCTGTTCTTTTTCATTTCCTCACTAGCCATGTAGTTTGCGCTTGGTCCAGAAAAGGCGCTTGTTTCTGCATCAGGGTCTGCAATGGGATTGGAGGACTGTTGGCGGGGAGAAGCAAAGAGGTTGTGGAAGGCGAGGACAGACTGTGAGAGGTAGGGCGCGAGTTCCCATTCCTGGGATCCGTGAACGGCGGATGAAAGTGTGTCGTGGAAGTGTAACCATTCGTATGCGGCGGTGGGCTTGGTAAGGTAGTTGTCGTCTTGGAAAGCCTTTAAGGGATAGGCAGAAAAGCAGTCTAGGGATGGTTAAAAGTCGATCAGTGACGGGACATGATTCTCATACCAGTTATGATACGATCGCTTTCGCCGCTCGTGTCTATCATTTCCCGCAATCGGGCCATTGCGCGTTTCTTTGCTGCCTCGGCGACACCAACGACACCCTGCTTTGCTCTCGCGGTTGCGGTGGCGACATCAGTAGTTTCGGCCTGCTTAGGAAAGCCTGCACCTTCGCGAAAGACACGGTCGACGACATCCTTTGCGCCACCTCGTCCTAAGCTGCGAGCTGCTCCACCCCCATGCCCGAGGTCGTTGATGATATTGTCCTCGATCCAGCGACGACTAAGCCTGGGTCTCTCTTTTGCCTTCAGGTCCATAGAGCTTCTAAAGCGACCGGCAACCCACTCTCCCACTACCATGACGCCACGGATATCTCCTTCGCCTGTTCCACTTCCTGTGCCGCCCTCTTTCTTTGTACTGACGCCCCAGGTGGCCTCGCATAAGCGTCGTACACCGTCTGAGTCACATTGAATCCCCTCTTTGACAAAGACTTCCTGCATGCGTGAGACGACCATGTTCAGCGCAGGCTTGCGAATGTGGACGATCTCGGCGCATGATGATTGTCGCAACGGTCGGAGCGAGGGATGGTATACATCGTTGCAGATCAGAATGAGTGGACGCAATAACCGAAATTTATCCCCCTTTTTCTTGCGCGTTGGCCCTGTCGAGCTCCGCTGTCCAATGTTTTTCGAGTTCTTCTCGTCCAGGTTGATCAGGTCGATCAACGCCTTGACGAAGCCTCCCTCGCCAGAGCCACCACTACCAGAAACCACGCCATCGACCTCATCCACAACCACGCACACGGGTTTGCCCGCTTTTCGAACCTTGCCACCTGCGGTCGTTGTGTTGACTCCACGAACATTTTCGGTGCCGACCATGTCGCGAATGCGGCCCTTTACAACATCTTTGCTGCGCTCATCGGACGCGTTGATCTCCTGCACTTCGTAGCCAGCCTGCCGAGCGCATACGTGGGCTAGGGTCGTCTTTCCGAGACCAGGCGGTCCAGTAAGCAACAGAATCTTGCGGTGTTTCTGCTCCTCTTCCTCGAGCCCTTTCTTTGCACTCTTCGGCTTCTGTCTGGCTGCACCCGGGAAAACGATCGGGTCCCAAGCCTTGAGCCATCGCAGAACAGAGCGATGTGTACGTTCATCGCCGACCAAGTCTGTGAACTTCTTCGCGCGGTATTTCTCAGTCCACATCAACGTCCGGCTCGCCTTCCCAGACACAGGTTGTTCGACGGACTGTCGCGGGGGTTCGGCGCGTGTTTGCTCTTGTTGCACAGCCTTTGCTTCGTCCATCGCTTTCGCATCATCTATGAGGCGGTGGATGTTGATGCCATAGTAGCTCTGTCTAGCCTGACCTTGTTCCCCGTCGGACCGAGCCGCGATGAGCTGCTCGTATGATATAGACTCTCGCTGAGTCTTCTTAGGGAGGTAGAATGGCTTCCCAGACGCCGTCCGCACAACCTTGCCGCGATTTGGCTGCGCAGAGGTAGGTTCTGCGATTGGCATCGCAGATTGCTTGACCGGCGAAGGTGACTTGAAGTATTCATCCAGGGCCTCGATAGGTACCGTCTCTGGGTCGGCGATCTCAGACTGGCTGGCCGGCGGGGTGTAGTCGTCCATCCCATCTGGCAGAGCTGGAAGGTCCTTTATGCTGTTGATCGCTCTCCTCTTCAGCGCCTGCTCCTTAAGCGCTGCTATGTCGTCCTCATCATCTGAGTCGTCCAAAAAAGCCCCCACTCTTCTTGAACCATTGGTGTTTGGTACGTCCTTGAGCGGGCTGCGCTCTGCGTCCGATCGCTTTCTCTTCTTCGGGGGGCTAGGATTTGGTAACGAGCTGGCCGGATACGCCACAGGCGAGGATATAAGCGGCATGATGGGTGGTGAGGAGGCGAATCCACTATTGATCGGGAAGCGTTGTAGAGGCGCGTTTTTTTGGTGCTTCAGCGGCGTGTCTAGAGAGATTAGTTCGGCTCTCGCGTCGTTTGACCGTTCGCAATACCGATTGGGTAGTCTTCCTCACTCCTAAAAGCTTCCACTGTGCTCCAAATGCGATGCTGTATGACTATGCCTGCGGCGGTCTTCTTGGCTTTTTCTTCTGCGAGGCACTGCTGTATCGCGCTGAGGTCGTCGGAGAAGGAGTTGGTGGCGGGCGCGTCGAGAAATTCGAGTTCGGAGTTTAGGAGAGCAGGGTCGAAGGAGGTCGGAATACCGTCTGAGTACGTGCTCATTGGATCTTTAGTTTAGTGACGGCATCTTGTGTGTGTAGCAGAGGTGTGGATTAGCCAGATGCGACGCGTGTAAAGTGCATCGCGGTCGACGCGCGACGCGATCAAATCTAACCGCATCTATCTAGCGCCGTTTTGACCGAGCACTTGCCAGCAAGCAAGCGTCGCATGTCGAATACAAAAGTCATCGCAAACATTCCGTTCTAAGATTTGGCATATATTGTAGTTACCTAGTATCCTAAACCACATCTACTCCGGTGCGTGTGTCCTAGCCGCCTTACGTCTTGCCGGCTCGATACAATAGTTTGATTGTTTGATCTCCGATCATATCAACACTGAAAGAATTTGATCTATGCCCCTAGTACATCCAGAGAGCAACAGTCTTATGTAATACTGTCGTGCACGCTGTTGTTACTATTAAGTTGTGTTGGACTGCTACGGTGTCCTTGGTATGAAGTCATTCATTGGTGCTCCGAACTGCCGAGGGGCAAAGAACCCCGCGCTGGAGCGAAAAAATTCCTCCACAAGGCAAGTGCGGCCTTTGCTTAATCATCTGGGCCAGTAAAAGCTCGAGCATCTGCTATATCCTGATAGCATTTCAACAATCTTGTATATAAATATAAATTTTGCGAATATGGATATCAATTCACGTTGAGCTTCAAAAAGCTGAGTGGCGCAGCGGAAGCGCGCCGGGCTCATAACCCGGAGGACCTACGATCGAAACGTAGCTCAGCTAAGCAAGCTTTCTTTTTTGCGATGGGGCGTGGGTTCAAACTACGCGTTCGCCTCAGCGAGGGTTGACGCATTTTTTCGTTTCTTAGGCTAGGCTGAGATCTACCCCACCAACCATCAAATCATTCCGCCTAATTCATCTGTGCTGAAGTCCCTTCGCAACTTACGCATTTGGACAACAGAGTAACAGATGGGTTCTGATTCTTTTCAAGTTTCAAAAATGCGTCAGCGACGTAACATGGAGTCCATTTTGCGCTGTCTCGTGTTGCGTGTGCTCACGTTGATACTCCGGATGACGACTCTATCTTTCACCCCACGGCGCGGTGAAATAGGGGAAAGTGCGAATCTCCTCCTACAGATAGCTGTCAGCATTCACTTCTATGCCAGGAATGTGGACATACCTGGATCTCAGACAGCTTGTCGTACGTCTCGACCTGCTTCTGGATGGCGTCGACAACCTCGGCGCGCGAGACGGTGTAGCGAGCGTCTTCCTTTACATCGTCCTGCTTGCACAGCGTCTTGTGTATTTTGCTCGCGATAAGGCTACACTCGTCAAAGACAGCGTTCATCTCCTCAGCGTCTTCGGCGGACATCTAGTCTGGTCTCAGCAAGGTACATGAGTTTCGAGGAAGGGCAGCTCATCTCACCAGAAGACGCCTCTTCTGACTATTCCAAGGATTGCAATTGAGCGAATCTATCGCCAATCTTCCTCTGGGTGCCTATTTTAGAGTCCAATATATATGTTCAAGCTGAATCTTACAATCGCTGGGGACATTCAATAAACTACAATTGATTAGCATTCACACAGTCTTTGCTTCCACTAATAAAAGCTATCCTGTGCACCGCTTCAAAAGTGCACACCTGGAGCATCGACAAGGATTTGATTTCTATTCAGTCTCTCTGATTTCGGAAGCAATGTACGAGCTCAATCAATATGTATAGCTTCGGGCCTTTCGCAGCAATTCAGTCCGTTCATTGTGATTTCAACTTTGAGGAAATGGCCTTCGTTGACCTGTGCAAGAAGCCCCAGATTTGACAAAGGGTTTGAACCCGCCTGGTCAAAGCTCGAGGAGCAATTATATAAAACAAAACCACCCAAACATACTACTACTACTACTACTACTACTACTACTACTACTACTACTACTACTACTACTACTACTACTACTACTACTACTACTACTACTACTACTACTA